>NC_041381.1:303262944-303318391 GCF_002162155.2 Triticum dicoccoides
CGACACCCCGACCCCGACACCACACCCCGACAACGACACGACACCCAGACACCCCGACACCCGACCCCCCGAGGCCGACAGGGTCTTATATTTGTGAATTATTAGTTAGGTCATATATTTTTTGATTTTGTTATGAAAAACATCATATATAATTGTGTTGATCGGGTTGATTTAAATGCGCAGTTGTTTCACCGCTGCGAGGTTTGGTGTTCGGCGACCTCGCCGTGCGTTTGACGAGCTCTGCCCCTTCGTTCGTTGGTGAGCACAAATGACATGTCCTCCTCCCCCATTAATTATTTGCTCTATTCCGGTGTTCGTGCCGATGAAACTTGACAGCTAGCTATATATGTGTCTTGAATCATCAGTATGCGTAACCAATATGTGTCTCCCGTTCGAAAGCGTCATAGTTATAAATATGCATGCATTTGCATATTTATAATCTTGATTCTTTCGAATTGTCCAACGCTATCCATGGACAGCCCGAGTATGTGTAGATTGGGTTCATTTTCCCATATGCTTTGCTCCGGATCCAACGCATAAATTTCGTCAGTGCCTCCCTTGTTGTTCTCTGGGTACACATCCTCTCTGTTTATTGCAGAGACGTGTATCAGGAGAACAGCGGGGAGGTGCTGCCGAAATTTTGCGTCGGATCCGGAGCATAGCATGGGAAAATGAACCCAATCTACACATACTCGGGTGGGATTAGGACATATCATTACCTATTAGAGTGTAGGTTGCATGGACGTAATAAAATTGACAAAGTAGATCAACTGATGAATATATACATGGTGAATTATATATATAATTGTTGTGTGTCCAGTAGCTCTGAAAGTCAAGATGAGTGATCCTGCGTGGATGTATACCGGTCACACTGGTCAGAACAAATGGAGCGCTGAATGGTTCACAAAAACCAAGGGGTTTGTGCAAGACGCATTTGCAAATGGCCAGAGGAAAACTTGGTGCCCCTGTTTCCGATGCGGCAATTGGGAAAAGAGGACAAAGGTTGAAGCAATTTATGAACTTCTATTCTATGGTGAAAACCCACCGAATGTCGTAGTCTTCAAATGTTATTGGTTTCAGCCGAAGGAGACTAGAAGGACTCATGAACATATAGGGCTAGTTGAAATCAACCAAAGCACCCATTTAGATGTTCTTGATGTCTATATTACGGCTCAACAGGCGACCCAAGTATTCTATCTACCCTGGGCCTGCCAAACTAATCCAAATCTGAAAGGTTGGGATGTCGTTTATGAAGTGCCGCCACGTGCTAGACTATCTCCGCCAAAGGAAGAGGATTATGAAGACTATAACCCACACACATATGAAGGAGAATTCTTCCAAGAGACACGTCTTTCCAAAAAGAGTTTCAAGAACCGGTATACTTCACCCCAAAACATTGAAGTAGACAACGACAGTGAATCCCACATCACCTTAGAGGAGGAACAAGAAGAGCCGGAACAAGAAGAGGTTACTGCTGCGGACGACCTCTCAATGCTTGACCGATTACGTAAAGGTGGCCTTCCACATGTTGATGCCACTGAACCCTATGAGCCCGTCATTGATTATAGTGATGATGATGATTATGCATTTATTGATGATACTGATCGAGATTATTAGTAGTGCCAGGTATTCAATTTTTTTATGTTGTACTTGATGATGATACACTTAAGTGATATACATATTATTATTCATATCGGTATTTTTTTATGTTGTACTAATTTCGTTTACTCTTTGTCATGGCAGGTGTTGGAAGATGGAAGGGGAGCCGACTGAGGCCAAGGACAAACGTGCCCAAATTGAAGGTGTGCCACACCATCAAGGTAGCTCCAGCTTATATCAGTTCGGGCGGAATTGGGTATGTGGTTTGCTTCATGATTAATGCAATTCATTCATCATGCTAGCTTGAGCCCTTTAATTACTAATTTACTTTGTTTCTCTCTTTCAGGCATGCTACAATAAGACAGATAAGGTGCCAGAGGGGTACGACATGTATGCCATGGCCCACACTGCCTCTTACAAGCAAGTCAAGGGGAAGGCGAGGAAAGGGGAGGAGTTTAATCCGAGCCAGATTCCCTACAATCTAGAGCAGGTGATGATATCTAGTGGCGGGAGGTCCCGTGGCTCCATAGCCATTGATCCAGAGATTGCTCCTGAGACCACAGTGAGTTTAATTTGAATGGATGTTACTTGCTAGTCTTAACATTTGAGTGTCATCATGCTAACGAAACATTGGAAATGATCTTTGGTGCAGCGTAACTCCACACAAGCATCACACGATCCTTCTCCAGCTACTGGCATGAGCCAGCTCGCTCCCACACCTCCATGATCAAGGTAAGTTTCTCTAGTTTTTTGCTTAACAAATGCATAAAGACCTAGACTTAGCTTTATTTCATCCAATATGCTTACCTTAATGACCTAGAGTTAGCTTCTTTTCCTGCAAAATGACTTAATAAGCTTACTGACCTCCAAAACCAGCCATTTTACCTAAGTTAGCTGTAAAACAATCTATACTTAGCTTTGTTTCCTCCAAAATGACCTAAGTTAGTTATAATATGCTTAGTTAACTAGGTTTGCTCAATAATGACATGTACTTACCTTACTTATGTAAAAAATGGCATAATTAGCTTAGTTAGCTCATAAACGATCCCTTTTACCTACGTTAGCTCTAAAATGATGCATTTTACCTAAGTTAGCTCATAAACGATCCATTTCACCTAAGTTACCTCACAAACGATGGCGTGCTTCTTCTTCTAGTCTTCTTCTTCTAGTCACCTTTTCCTAACTTTCTTATTTGCCATTTTGCAGATTTCATTCACTTCTCGGAAGCTAGCTTGCTATGATGGAGTGCTTGTTTTTTATTTCATTCTCTTCTAGTATTCTTCTAGCTTGCTACGATGGAACTTGCTATCTTGATGAAACTTTGCATTGTAATATGTATGTGCAACTTCCTAATGGTTGCAACTTATGTGTATGTGCAACTTGCTATATATGTATGTACGATGAAACTTATGTGCTGTTAAATAGCCCTGTGAAATATATCTATATATGTCATATATATTCGCTGTGAAAATTGTTGGATTTAAAAAAAACAGGGAAAAAAGCCAATATGCAGGCTCTTTGCCGTCTGCCACCGATGGCAAAGGGCTCTTTGCCATCAGCAGCGGACGGCAAAGAGGCCACGTGGCAGGCAACTGTGCTTCCTGGGAGGCTGACCAATTTGGTCAGTTTGCCTACAGTGGCTGACGGCAAAGGCCTTACGAAGTTTGCCGTCAGCGGCCGACGGCAAAGGCTTGCCGTTAACCACCTAACGGAAGTAACATCACATTTATTGTCGTCTGCATTCTTTGCCGTCGGCTGCTGAGGGCAAAGGCTCCTTTGCCGTCAGCCGCCCGAAGCAGACGGCAACGTACCTCTTAGCCGTCCCGTACTTTGCCGTCCACTTTTGCCGTCCGCCGCGGACGGCAAAGACCTTTGCCGTCCGCCATCCATGCCTTTGCCGTCCGCCGTGGCAGATGGCAAAGTAGCTTATTCCTGTAGTGTATCATTATTGGAGGTTTTGAATTTCCTCTTCCTACTATCCAGAAAAAGTATGATATTCTTATTGTTGGGGATGTTCATATTCCCGTTGAGGTAACTTAGTGTTATTCGAAATTTCTCCGGTTCCGTGTTATTCGGAATGAGTTTGTTAACAAGACTTGATCAACCTTGTTAGTGGATTCATTTTGATGATCATGAGATGGATGAAACTAGAAGGCACAACCTTTTGTACCCTCTTTTTACTTTCTGTTCTTTAAAATGAATAAAGCAAAAATAGTATTATCTGTCTGTTTTATGAATTATCCATGCAATAAAAATATCCTGAAAATAAAAGTGCTCCAAATGCCCTGCAAATTTAGTATGATTTTTATGGAATATTTGAGGATTTTAGGCACTGAAAACACTGCAGGGGGGCAAGCACCTGGCCACGAGGGTGGAGGGCGTGCCCACACCCCCTGGGCACGCCCCCCTATCTCATGGGCCCACGGTGGCCCCCCTCCACTTATGCCTGCACCCACACACTCCATCTTCCTCCCAAAAAAATCCCCATCCAGCTCAAGCACGAGGTCTAGCTTATTTTGCTGTGATTTTCGATCTCCTTGCTCAAAGCTCCATTCACAAAACTGCTTTGGGAGATTGTTGCTTGGTATGTGACTCCTCCATTGGTCCAATTAGTTTTTGTTCTAGTGCTTTATTCATTGCAAATTTTTGCCGCATAGGTGACCCTGTTCTTGAGCTTGCACATCAAATTTATGAGGTCCCAAGTAATTCTAATGCATGATATAGGCTCTAGGCACTTGTAGGAGTAGTTGCTACCAATCTTGTTTAGTTTCATTCACTTTTATTTTGAAGTTACTAAAAATTTCAGAATTTTTTCAAAAAAGAAATATGTCTAGGAGAATGTACCAAGGTAGTTCCTCAACAAAGAAAGGACCCAGGCGTGCTATGCGTGAGCAAGACGATGAACCACCAAGGGACGCAGAAGTGCGAGCTTGTGAGTGGCCATCAGACGATTTTTTGGTCAATGCAGGCATCAAGGATGAATTTGACGCATATGTGCGTAATGCCCATCTTGAGGACTTCTTACAAGATAAGTGTCCTCAGTACTATCAATTGACTGATTCATTCGTAAGAAGGTTTAAATATAAATCTTCACGTAATTCTCAGAGTGTCCTGTTTGATATTTATGATAAATCTTATACCATGGACTCAGAGGATTTTACAACTGCTTGCAAACTCCCGCAGTGGGGCAATGTTAATGACCACCACAAATCTGAATATAAAGACTTTCTTGCTAGTATTACTGTGGGAGAATCTAGGGATATAGCACAAGCTACCATAGGGAGCATTCATTTTCCTACTATACATTATTTCACTCTCTTCATTGGTAGATGCATTAACGGTAAAGATGAAGCATGTCATATGTGTGTCCCTGATCTTTGTGTCCTCAAGAGCACTGTGTTAGGTAATAAAGATTACAACTTGGGGGCAATAGTTGCACGTAGGTTGCATAATAATGGTTTATCTGGAGATTTATTTGGAGGGATTTATGCAACCCGTGTTGCTAATTATCTTGGTATAGCCCCGCGAGAGGGGGATATGGAGTTGCTTCCTGCTTATTTAGATTATGACGCGATGGTCAAACATCATTTTCTTGTAAGGAACGAACAATTCCTCCAATATCGACTAATCTTTGACAGACGTAGCTCTGTCCATGTTACTCTCCCTGCCCCTTTCCTTTTTTACTACCAGGAAAAACGAAGATATGTTGTTACCAGGGAGGAGGCAGCTGAACACGAGGGGAGAGCGGAGGCGGCTCGTCAATATGCCGCAGCTCAGGATGCATTCGCTGCTGCATCCCAGTACGACCCCAGTTATAACTACGGATATTAGCCAGCTTATCCTTGGCATTACACCAACTTAGGCCAAAAGCCTAAGCTTGGGGAGTACGTATTTCTCACCGACTTTACATTCATGTTCACACATTATTCTAGTTGTCGGTGCTCACACTCTTCCACTGTATTATCCATGCTAGTTTAATTTTCTTTTTCTAGCTTTCTTCTTGTGTGTTTGTTAAACGTTAAGAAAAACCAAAAAAAATAGTTAGTTTAATTTCCATGCTTGTAGTAGAAATTAAAATGAAAACCCAAAAAGATTTCTCGTTCTTCTTCTTGCTTGTTGGGAGCTTTCCCATGTAAATAGTTTTTGTTTCTTTTTCTTTCCTTTGGGGGTCGAGAGTAGAAGACTATATTGAAAATGTTTAGTGGCTCTCATATGCATGATTGTTTATTTAACTTAAAGCCCATATTACTTTATCTTCTCTCTTGAGTTGAATGCTTGCAGATTCAAGCTTAGTCCAATGCACGTGCACTATTATTATTATACACATCGTTCGGTCGTGCAAGTGAAAGGCAATAATGACAATATATGATGGACTGATTGAGACGAGAAAAGCTGGTATGAACTCGACCTCTCATGTTTTTGTAAATATGATGAGTTCATCGTTCCTGATTTAGCTTATTATGAAGTAAACATATTTGCAATTACCTTTAGAGATTATAGTTGCTTGTGCCATGCTTGATTAGATATGAGTTATAATGGTTTACCTTGTGTGCCAACATGCTATTAAAATGATTATGATGTGGTATGATGGGATGGTATCCTCCTTTGAATGAATTGAGTGACTCGACTTGGCACATGTTCACTCATGTAGTTGAAACAAATCAAGATAGCCTTCATGATATTTATGTTCGTGGTAGATTATATCCTACTCATGCTTGTACTCGGTGTTAATTAATTTTAATGCATGTTCATGACTGTTGTCGCTCTCTCAGTTGGTCGCTTCCCAGTCTTTTGCTAGCCTTCACCTGTACTAAGCGGGAATACTGCTTGTGCATCCAAACTCCATAAACCCCAAAGTTGTTCCATATGAGTCCACCATACCTTCCTATATGCGGTATCTACCTGCCGTTCCAAGTAAATTTGTATGTGCCAAACTCCAAACCTTCAAATGAAATTCTGTTTTGTATGCTCGAGCAGCTCATGTTTCAACTAGGGTTGTCTGTATCTTCCATGCTAGGTGGATTACTCTCAAGAGGAGTGGACTCTACTCCTCATTCACGAGAAAATGGCCGGTAACCGGGATGCCCAATCCCATGAACAAAAAGATCAAAGCAAATCAATATAATTAAACAAAACTCCCCCAGGGCTGTTAGTTGGAGGCACTCGTTGTTTCGAGCAAGCCATGGATTGATGCTTGTTGGTGGTGGGGGAGTATAAACTTTTACCATTCTATTTGGGAACTGCCTATAATGCATGTAGTATGGAAGATATCGCCATCTCATAGTTGTTGCGTTGACAGTGAAAGTATGCCGCTCAAAATGTTATTCATCTCTATTTTAAAATTGAGCTCTTGCACCTCTACAAATCCCTTCTTCCCTCTGCGAAGGGCCTATCTATTTACTTTTATGTTGAGTCATCACCTTCTTATTAAAAAGCACCCGCTAGAGAGCACACTGTCATTTGCATTCATTATTATTGGTTTATATTGGGTATGACTTGACTGGATCTCTGTTACCATGAATTACAATGTTTAGTCAGTCCTCGATCTTTAAATGTGCTCTGCATTTATGTTTTGCGGTCTCAGAAAGGGCTAGCGAGATACCATCTTGTTATATCATATTATGATTGTTTTGAGAAAGTTTTCTCATCCGAGTTTTATTATCATTGCTCGCTAGCTGATTATGCCATTGATAGTAGTAAATGTGAGACCTAAGTGTTATTGTGAGTATGGTTAGTTCATAATCTTTGCTAAAAACTTGAATGCTGGCTTTACATATTTACAACAACAGGAGCAAATAGAGTTTGTAAAAGTTTTTCTTTATCACTTTCAGTTTATCAACTGAATTGCTTGAGGACAAGCAAAGGTTTAAGCTTGGGGGAGTTGATACGTCTCCAACGTATCTACTTTTCCAAACACTTTTGCCCTTGTTTTGCAATCTAACTTGCATGATTTGAATGAAACTAACCCGGACTGACGCTGTTTTCAGCAGAACTGCCATGGTGTTGTTTATTGTGCAGAAAACAAAAGTTCTCGGAATGACCTGAAAATCCACGGAGATAACTTTTGGAAAATATAAAAAATACTGGCAAAAGAATCAAGGCCAGGGGGCCCACACCCTGTCCACGAGGGTGGGGGCGCGCCCTCCCCCCTGGGTGCGCCCCCTGTCTCGTGGGCCCCCTGACGCTCCACCGACCTCAATTCCAACTCTATATATTCCGTTTCGCAGAGAAAAAATCAGAGAGAAAGTTTCATCGCGTTTTATGATATGGAGCCGCCGCCAAGCCCTAATCTCTCTCGGGAGGGCTGATCTGGAGTCCGTTCGGGGATCCGGAGAGGGGGATTCATCGCCATCATCATCATCAACCATCCTCCATCACCAATTTCATGATGCTCACCGCCGTGCGTGAGTAATTCCATCATAGTCTTGCTGGACGGTGATGGGTTGGATGAGATTTACCATGTAATCAAGTTAGTTTTGTTAGGGTTTGATCCCTAGTATCCACTATGTTCTGAGATTGATGTTGCTATGACTTTGCTATGCTTAATGCTTGTCACTAGGGCCCGAGTGCCATGATTTCAGATCTGAACCTATTATGTTTTCATGAATATATGCGAGTTCTTGATCATATCTTGCAAGTCTATAGTCACCTATTACGTGTTATGATCCGACAACCCCGAAGTGACAATAATCGGGATACTTCTCGGTGATGACCATAGTTTGAGGAGTTTATGTATTCACTATGTGCTAATGCTTTCCGGTTCTCTATTAAAAGGAGGCCTTAATGCCCCTTAGTTTCCACTAGGACCCCGCTGCTACGGGAGGGTAGGACAAAAGATGTCATGCACGTTCTTTTCCATAAGCACGTATGACTATATTCGGAATACATGCCTACATTACATTGATGAACTGGAGCTAGTTCTGTGTCACCCTATGTTATAGCTATTACATGAGGAATCACATACGACATAATTATCCATCACTGATCCAATGCCTACGAGCTTTTCACATATTGTGCTTCGCTTATTTCCTTTTCCGTTGCTACTGTTACAACTACTACAAAACTGCTATCTTTACTTTTGCCACTTTTACCATTACTATCATACCACTTTGCTACTAAATACTTTGTTGCAGATACTAAATTATCCAGGTGTGGTTGAGTTGACAACTCAACTGCTAATACTTAAGAATATTCTTTGGCTCCCCTTGTGTCGAATCAATAAATTTGGGTTGAATACTCTACCCTCGAAAGCTGTTGCGATCCCCTACACTTGTGGGTTATCAGTATGTTTCTCATTTATGGAGGTGACGAAGAGCTCGTCGTAAAGGGTTACATCGATGCTAGCTTCGACATAGATCTGGATGACTCCAAGTCACAAACTGGATACGTGTATATTTTGAATGGTGGGGCAGTCAGCTGGTGCAGTTGCAAGCAAAGCGTCATGGTGGGATCTACATGTGAAGCGGAGTACATGGCAGCCTCAGAGGCAGCACATGAAGCAATCTGGATTAAGGAGTTCATTACCAACCTAGGAGTTATTCCCAATGCGTCGGGCTCGATGACTCTCTTCTATGACAACACTGGAGCTATTGCCCTTGCCAAGGAGCCCAGGTTTCACAAGAAGACCAGGCATATCAAGTGTCGCTTCAAATCCATTTGTGAAAATGTTCAAGATGGAGACATATATATTTCTAAAGTGCATACAGATCTAAATGTCGCAGATCCATTGACTAAACCTCTTCCACGAGCAAAACATGATCAACACCAGAACTCTATGGGTGTACGATTCATCACAATGTAACTAGATTATTGACTCTAGTGCAAGTGGGAGACTGTTGGAAATGTGCCCTAGAGGCAATAATAAAATGGTTATTATTATATTTCCTTGTTCATGATAATTGTCTATTGTTCATGCTATAATTGTATTAACCGGAAACCGTAATACATGTGTGAATACATAGACCACAACGTGTCCCTAGTGAGCCTCTAGTTGACTAGCTCGTTGATCAATAGATGGTTATGGTTTCCTGACCATGGAAATAGGATGTCGTTGATAACGGGATCACATCATTAGGAGAATGATGTGATGGACAAGACCCAATCCTAAGCATAGCACAAGATCGTGTAGTTCGTTTGCTAAGAGCTTTTCTAATGTCAAGTATCATTTCCTTAGACCATGAGATTGTGCAACTCCCGGATACCGTAGGAATGCTTTGGGTGTACCAAACGTCACAATGTAACTAGGCGGCTATAAAGGTGCACTACAGGTATCTCCGAAAGGGTCTGTTGAGTTGGCACAAATTGAGACTGGGATTTTTCACTCCGTATGATGGAGAAGTATCTCTGGGCCCACTCGGTAATGCATCATCATAATGAGCTCAATGTGACTAAGGAGTTAGTCACGGGATCATGCGTTATGGAATGAGTAAAGAGACTTGCCGGTAACGAGATTGAACGAGGTATTGGGATATCGACGATCGAATCTCGGGCAAGTAACATACCGATGGACAAAGGGAATTGTATATGGGATTGATTGAATCCCCGACATCGTGGTTCATACAATGAGATCATCATGGAACATATGGGAGTCAACATGGGTATCCAGATCCCGCTGTTGGTTATTGGCTAGAGAGATGCTCGGTCATGTCTGCATGAATCCCGAACCCGTAGGGTCTACACACTTAAGGTTCGGTGATGCTAGAGTTGTTATGGGAAATAGTATGTGGTTACCGAATGTTTTTCGGAGTCCCGAATGAGATCCGGGACGTCAAGAGGAGTTCCGGAATGGTCCAGAGATGAAGATTTATATATGGGAAGTCCTTATTCGGTCGCCAGAAGTGTTCGGTAGTTTACCGGTATTGTACCGGGACCACCGAAGGGGTTCCGGGGGACCACTGGGAGGGTCCACCTGCCCCGGAGGGCCCTATGGGATGAATGAGGCAGTCCTGGGTTAGGGGGTCATTGGACAACCGGACTATATGCTTATGCCGGACTGTTGGACTATGAAGATACAAGATTGAAGACTTCGTCCCGTGTCCGGGTGGGACTCTCCTTTGCGTGGAAGGCAAGCTTGGTAATTCAGATATGTAGATCCCCTTCTCTGTAACCGACTCTGTGTAACCCTAGCCCCTTCTGGTGTCTATATAAACCGGAGGGTTTAGTCCGTAGGACGAGAACAATCATAACCATAGGCTAGCTTCTAGGGTTTAGCCTCTACGATCTCATGGTAGATCAACTCTTGTAATACTCATATCATCAAGATCAATCAAGCAGGAAGTAGGTGCTACGTCTTGAGCTTGCGTTGGTTTTCCTCGAAGAAGAGAGGGTGATGCAGCAAAGTGTAGCGTAAGTATTTCCCTCAGTTTTGAGAACCAAGGTATCAATCCAGCAGGAGGCTCCTCAAAAGTCCCACACACCTACACAAACAAACTGAGAACTCGCAACCAGCACAATAAAGGGGTTGTCAATCCCTTCACGGCCACTTGCGAAAGTGAGATCTAATAAAGATAGTATGATAAGATAAATATATTTTTGGTATTTTATAATATAGATGCAAAAAGTAAAGATGCAAATAAAGGTATGTTGAAAGCAAATATGATAAGAGATAGACCCGGGGGCCATAGGTTTCACTAGAGGCTTCTCTCAAGATAGCATAAGTATTACGGTGGGTGAACAAATTACTGTCGAGCAATTGATAGAAAAGCGCATAGTTATGAGATTATCTAGGCATGATCATGTATATAGGCATCATGTCCATAACAAGTAGACCGACTCCTGCCTGCATCTACTACTATTACTCCACACATCGACCGACTCCTACCTACATCTAGAGTATTAAGTTCATAAGAACAGAGTAACGCATTAAGCAAGATGACATGATGTAGAGGGATAAACACATGCAATATGATATAAACCTCATCTTGTTATCCTCGATGGCAACAATACAATACGTGTCTTGCAACCCTTTCTGTCACTGGGTAAGAACACCGCAAGATTGAACCCAAAGCTAAGCACTTCTCCCATGGCAAGAAAGATCAATCTAGTAGGCCAAACCAAACTGATAATCCGAAGAGACTTGCAAAGATAACTCAATCATACATAAAAGAATTCAGTGTTCATAGATAAACTTGATCATAAACCCACAATTCATCGGATCTTGGCAAACACACCGCAAAAAGAGTTTACATCGAATAGATCTCCACAAGAGAGGGGGAGAACATTGTATTGAGATCCAAAAAGAGAGAAGAAGCCATCTAGCTAATAACTATGGACCCGTAGGTCTATGGTAAACTACTCATCACTCATCAGAGGGGCAAGGATGTTGATGTAGAAGCCCTCCATGGTTGATTCCCCCTCCGGCAGAGTGCCGGCGAAGGCTCCAAGATGAGATCTCGCGGATACAGAAGGTTACGGTGGTGGAAATTGTGTTTCGTGGTGCTCCTGGATGTTTTCGGGGTACGTAGGTATATATAGGAAGAAGAAGTACGTCGGTGGTCGCCCGAGGGGCCCAGGAGACAGGGGGCGCGCCCTATAGGGGGGGGGGCTATCTCGTGGGGCTCTCGGGAGCTTCTTGACTTGCACTCCAAGCTCTCCGGATCAGATTTGTTCCAAAAATCACGCTCCCGAAGGTTTCATTCCGTTTGGACTCTGTTTGATATTCCTTTTCTTCCAAATACTTAAATAGGCAAAAAAACAGCAATATGGGCTGGGCCTCCAGTTAGTAGGTTAGTCCCAAAAATGATATAAATGTGTAAAATAAAGCCAGTTGTCACACCCTAGCTAGTCATGCATCAGAGTGTGTGCATCATGTTTAAATTTCCATTTAATTTGAAATGGGGATTTGTGAAACCCTCAGAATCATTTTTGAAAATGATCCAAATAAAAATTTCTCCAAAAGGGTCCAAGAAAATGCTCATGTTGCTCTCTGAAAATATTGGACAGAGATAAAAATCAAACCAATATTTTTAAGAGCTCATAGGTATTTATTTTGGGCATTTGGAATTAATGCATAAATATTTGCATTGGAAATATATTAGTTATATATATTAATATATGTCCAAATATTATGCCAATTATAAAGGAGCTCTGGAATAATATATCTAGCTCCTGCAAAAATTGGCATAAGGTAAATAAATGATTTAATATTTTATTTAAATCAAAACAAATGTCAGAAATTAGAAAACAGAAATAATTAAAAAGGGAGAAGCTTACCTGGGCTCCTCCCTGTGCAGCCCAGCCAGCTGGCCGGCCCAGCCAGCAGGCGGCCCAGCCCGCCTCCCTCCTCTGTCGTCTTCGTCCTCGACAGAGGGAGGGGAGTGTGGCCGGCGCGCGCGCGCGCCACCGCGCCACGCCACCTGCTTGCCTGCCTGCCTGCCCTCCCCTCCTTGTCTCGATGCCCCGGACGACGCCACGCCCTCCCCTGCTCTCTCTCACTCTCCCTCGGTTCTTCCCTCCTCTCCCTCGCTCCCTCTCTCACGGCCGAACACCACCATCGCCGCCGTTCGCCATAGCAGCCGTCACCGGCCACCCCTCGCCCCTCCGCTGAGCTCAGGAGCTCCGCCTCGACCCCCTCTTCCTCCCCACCACGCCAAGCCCCTCGGGAAGCCCTGCATCGCCGCCCATGTCGCCGTTCCCCTCGTCGGCCACCGGAGATCGTCGCCGTCGAATCGGGAGCTACCGGACGTCCCCGAGCCCGCTAACCATCCCTGCAGCTCCGCGGTGAGCCACTGACTCGATTTCCCCTTGCCCCGTCGTCCCTAGCCTCCTGTAGCTGCCGCTCCCTTGAGCTCCGAAGCTCGCCGCCGCCGTACCTTGTCGCCGTCGTGGCCACAGTCACCGTAGCGCCCAACCGAGCACACCTACGTTCTCACCGCACCGCGTAGAAGCCGTAGGTGCCAACCCCGCATCTCCGCAGCCGTTGTAGCCTCGACCCCGAGCTCAACCGAGCTCCGGCAGCCGCCACGGTCGTCGCCGTCGTCGGTACCGGCCACCACAGGCACGGCCACCACCACCGTTCGACACGCGGGAGCAAGGGCTCTCCAACGAGCCCAAGCACGGCCTCGCCCGTGCCCTGTAGCGCGTTTCCGCATCGCGCCGCTGTCTCGGGCCCCGCCGGCGTCATGTCGCCGGTGGGTTTGACCTGTTTGACCTGGGGTTTGACCCCCCCAGGGTCACTGACGCGTGGGCCCCGTCGGCCAGGTGGTCAGATTAGTGCTAATCACCGCTTAATTAACCCCCCTGACACTGACAGTGGGCCCCAGCGCCACTAACCCCTAATTAGGAATAAATTAACCCTGTTAAACCCCCCCTGTCACTGACGTGTGGACCCCACACGTCAGGTTTGACCCCAGCCAGCCGCAGTTGACCACTGACGTCATGCTGACGTCATGCTGGCGCAATATTTATATTTCTGGATTTAATTTAAATCAGGAAATTCCAGAATATTATTTAAACTTCAAAAATTCATAACTTTTATTCTGTAACTCCAAATTGGACAAATTATATATGAAAAATGATCAGAAAAATCCAATCTATCCATCTGTACTATTTTCATGCATGATCAAACAAGTTAAATTGATGTTTTAAGCAGAACAAGGAAAAGCACTTTAAAAGGCCATGTTTGAGTTTGAAATTTGAATCTTTGATTCAAATTTGTTCAAACCCTTCTGGTTTTAGTTGCATTAGCCCAACACACTCATATTGCCATGTTTCATGCATGCATAATATTGTTGCACATTGTTTGGTGATGGTTGTGTATCGATGTCCTTTGCGACAGGTTCTGCCTCCGAGGAGTACCGTGATTACCCTAACGAAGAACAGTATCCGTGCATCGAACCATCAGGCAAGCAACCAACCATTTGATCATATCGATACAATCCCATGTTCTCGCTCCTGCTCTCTTTTACTGCATTAAGACAACGTGTTTCAAACTGCTGTGTGCTACGGTAGTTGAACCCATTTCCTCTGCATGACCTGTCATTGCCACAGTAACTAGATGAAACCCACTAGCATGTGTAGGAGTTGATTGAGCCATATGTATGTGTTGTTCCTACCTTGCTATGCCTGCTATGCTTAGAGTCGTGTCAGGTCTGGTTCATCTGGGTGATGGGCTAGGGTGAAATGATTATGTCGGTAATGAGAGTGGTGTGGTGAACACGATTTGGTAAAGGTATTGATGAGAGGCCATGTAGGAGTACATGGTGGGTTGTTTCATTAAAGCCGACCTTAAGCACTGAGATCTTTATGTGTGATTTAAGATACAGCTACTACCATGCATTGGGCCCTGAAATATGACCCTGCTCGACTTCTTATTCACCCTAGCTCTCTGTCCAGGAGTTGCAAGTAGTTTCTGGTGTTTGTAGCCTACTGGAGGCCGTGGACAGCGCTGACCGTAGGGGTGGGCTGTGATGCGGTAGGTACGTGGCACGGTGTACCGAATACCCGTTAGGTATCTCGGGAACCCTGTTCACATCGTTCGGGGCCGTATGGGAAACCTCGGCCGGACTCCCTGCGGATGGAACCTGAATAGGCGATAAACCTGGACTGGAGGCTTAAGTGTTTAGGTAGGTCGTGGTCTACACCCACGTCGGCTTTCGCTTGAAGTCTGCCGAGCACATGTCGTGTGCAGACGCTAAGTGGTGGAAACATGTTGAAGAAGTACACCCCTGCAGGGTTATCATAATCTATTCGAATAGCCGCGTCCGCGGTAAAGGACTACTTGGTTGCCTATGCAGTTCATAGACAAGTAAATGGAAACTACTAAAAGCTTCAAGATAAGTGTGAGTGCCGAGGATGGCTCTTCCGTAGGAAGATGGAGGTGGATCCTCGGTAGTGTATTGAAGTGGTGAGTAGTGGACTCGTGTGCGCAAAACCATTTCAAGTTGGAGTATCGTAGGATAGCCTAGCCAAGAGTCAAAGCTGGCTTGCTGCAATAACTCCACCAACCCTTCTTGATAATATGCATGTATGTAGGATCTGATGTAAGTCTTGCTGAGTACCTTTGTACTCATGTTGCTATAATTTATATTTTTACAGAAGACGCTGCAACCCCTTCTGATGGGTTCTATGTAGACGTTGACATCAACGAGTAGGCTAAAGGCCCAGGTGGTGACCCTGAGCTTGTGAAGGACCACGTAGTATAGCCAGGCTTTCCAAGCCTCCTTTATTTTACTAGTTGTCTGTACTCAGACAAGTTACTTCCGCTGCTGGTTTGTATGACTGTATGACTTGTATGTTGGGTCGTGAGACCCGTACCTTTGTGTATGTTATGTATGGCTCCCTGAGCCTTAAATAAAGTACTTGTGTCGTAGAGTCATGTTGTGATGCTTCGTTGTATTTGCACATATCGAGCATATTGTGTGTATGATTGAAATGCTTGGTATGTGTGGGATCTGGCTATCTAGTTGTTTATCTTTAGTAGCCTCTCTTACCGGGAAATGTCTCCTAGTGTTACCGCTGAGCCATGGTAGCTTGCTACTGCTCTGGAACACTTAGGCTGGCCGGCATGTGTCCTTCTTCGTTCCTGTGTCTGTCCCTTCGGGGAAATGTCACGCTTTGAGTACCGGAGTCCTGTTAGCCCGCTACAGCCCGGTTTACCGGAGTCCTGCTAGCCCAGTGCTACAGCCCGGACCCACTTGCTGATGACCGACACGTTCGAAGCTGGGTCATGGATGCCTGTCCCTGTAAGTCTGTGCCACTTTGGGTTTACGACTAGTCATGTCAGCCCGGGCTCCTTATCATATGGATGCTAGCGACACTATCATATACGTGAGCCAAAATGCGCAAACGGTCCCGGGCAAAGGTAAGGCGACACCCGTGGGGATACCGTGCGTGAGGCCGCAAAGTGATATGAGGTGTTACCGGCTAGATCGATGTGACATCGAGTCGGGGTCCTGACAGCGTTGGCATCAGAGCCGGACTGCCTGTAGGTTCTCCAAGCCAAACTGGTCGATGTTGAGTCTAGAAATTCTTTAGTTATATGTAGGGGAATTGTTTGTTGGTTGGAACGTAAGGCTCTTTTTACTCCTTTATCTAATGACATTCTGATCTGAGTCAGTCTATTCTTCCACCGGGGGTTAAGGAATTAGGATCTATTCTCTCTATCAGGATCACGTGTTACTAATCAGTAGTACCTTATAGGTTTGATGGTTACAAGCCTAGTTCAGTTCTATTACCACATTATGTTGCTAGGATGGTCTCAGAACTTGGTATGATGATGATGACTGTGTATGTAATCCTTTGTCAAATGTCTCAAAATCCTTCTTGAGCATTTACAGCTGTTATGCTGCCGAATTTTTGCTAGAAATTCTAATGCCTTTGCATTATGATTGTGCTTTCAGATGGCCACTCGCGACCTCAATCAAGTGGTTCACCTGACTCGATGCCTAGATGTACCCGGCCATACTGCCAAGTTGGTCAGGGTAATAACTGAGGCTGGATACCGCTGGTATCCTGAGTACACGGTCGAAGAGCAATTTCGGGACTTCAACCAAAGCCAATATCTCTGCACTGTCCGGATATTTCCATCTTATCCTGGATCCACCGAGCCCCTTCACTGCTCCTATGGACTAGGGGTTACTATTGAGATGGCTATGCAGGACGTCGCCTACTCTATGATGACCATCATGCGAGTCAGATCTGGTCTATTTTGGGACTCTGATTTCCGGTATATGCCAGGATCACTTCCGGGAGCACAAGGGTATCTCCAGGCTATTTATGCTGACCCCACTCAGGAGGATTCACGGACTCGCACCACTGCTGAGATGCTCGAGGATAAGGACCGTGAAAATCGGGCCTTAAGGTTAGAGCTCTTCAATACCCGTGCTGACCACTGGGCCACTTTGACTCGGTTCGCACCGGCGGTGCAAGCTGGATATTCAGATATGCGCGATCTCTATCCTGTGAGATCTGCTCTGCCAGACGTGATGGGTTGACGTGATGTAGGAGGCATCACCCCACCTCGCGGTCCCCGTAGGCCACCGTCTGTTGGTCCAAGACCTCATCCTAGCCCCTATGGTCCACAAGCTCCGCGAGATCGTCTGTTTCCGGATGATCATGTTGAGCTTCCAGGCTATGGAGGTGACTTCTACGAGGACTACTACGGATCGGTCTGAGTTAGTGGTAGTATCACTAGTTCGCACTAGCTGTGTCGTCTATCGTCCCGCGTGACTCGTGGGATATGACCTAGTTTGTACTCTTTCCGGAGGTGTAGAAAAATAATGTATAGGAGCTTGGGATGCCTCCGATGAGATGTAATCCTCTTTTCACCGTAATAGTACTTTGTTTGGTCTTGTACTAAACCCTGTATGGTGTGTATGACGATGGAATAAAAGAAGCAGTTTCTGTATCTACCATGTCATACGGATGATCATCTTGCATTCCGAGTTATTCCTTACATTTTGTATCCTATGTTGGAATTTTATCATCCTGACTAAATCATTGTCTTGTTTACCTAGGATGGTCAACACGCGCGCTAACCCTGCTCCTCAAGAGCAGGTCGAAGGCAGTGAAGTCAGGGATGCAAATCTGCCTCATCCTCCTTCCCTAGCCGAGGTTATGATGGAAGCTGAGAGAAACAAGCGGGAGACCAACCGTTTGTTGGAGCGTATTGAACAGAACACAGCACACCATCAGAGGACTAACGTGGTGTCACTCAGTGATTTTATCAAATTACATCCACCCACGTTCCACCACTCCGTCGAGCCTCTCGACGCTGATGACTGGCTTCGCAGTATCGCTCACAAACTGCGTTCCGCGCTGGTAGCGGAGGCTGACAAGGTCACCTTTGCTGCATATCATCTTGAAGGCCCCACCAGTCTATGGTGGGAGAATTATGGAGCTATGCGCCCGGCGGGCCATGTCACTACTTGGGCTGAGTTCAGCGAGGCTTTCCGTGAACATCACATTCCGGAGGGTCTCATGGGCCGTAAACGTGAGGAATTTTGCAGTTTCACCCAAGGCCGACTTTCTGTGGATGCTTACAGCAGGGAGTTTGGTAATCTCGCATGATATGCAACTGAGGAAGTTTCTACTGACGCCAAGAAGCAAGCAAGGTTCCGTAAGGGCCTTAGTCCTGAGCTTCGCCGTGACCTCCGTCTGCATGAGTGCACATCTTTTCAGAAACTTGTCAACAAAGCCATCAGTGCTGAAACTGGTCAGACTGACTATGACGCAACACGCAAGCATGGCCGTGACATGGGTTCCTCATCCGGTGCTGGTCCTCAGAAGCGCCGCGAGTGGGTGCCCAACACCGCCCTGCCACCCAGGTTCACACCGAGGCCAACTTTCCAGGCGCCTCGCCCTGTTCAACAGTCTGCACCGGCCAAGCCCTATGGGGGTCCAACTAACAATGCTCCTCCACGTACCAGTTCCGTGACTTGTTTCAAGTGTGGGGAATCTGGTCACTATATGCGTGAGTGTCCCCAGACCAACCCCAACCAGTCTGCTAAAGCTGTAGGCCGTGGCAAGCCGACAGGGAAAGTGTTCCACGCCAAGCCGGTCACCGCTTCACGTGGCCATGTCAACTGTATCACTGCCGAAGAAGCTCAAGAGGATCCCAACGTCGTTCTCGGTACGCTTCTTGTTAATTGCCACCCGGCATCTGTTCTTTTCGATACAGGAGCCTCTCATTCTTTTATATCTGAAAATTATGCTCGTTTGCATAACGTCGCATTCGGTGATATGCCAACCTCTATGGTAATTCAAACTCCGGGATCCAAATGGCAAACTTCTAGAGTAAGCCATGGAAATGAAATCCAAGTCGACAGACTTGTTTTCCTCGCGTCTTTGATAGCCCTTAAATCTTCAGATATTAATATCATTCTGGGTATGGACTGGATGTCAGCTCATCATGCCCAAATTGATTGCTTCTCTAGGACTGTTCAACTCACCCATCCTTCGGGGAAGATAGTCAATGTCTTGACCCGAATAGCCAAGCGACAATTATATTCTCTTAACGCCAGCCCTTTGCCAGACCTTGAGGACATTCCGGTAGTCCGTGACTTCCCGGATGTCTTCCCAGAGGAATTGCCAGGTGTTCCACCTGACAAGGATGTTGAGTTCGTAATAGACCTCATTCCAGGAACCGTTCCGATTGCTAGAAGACCTTATAAGATGGCACCACTAGAACTAGCCGAGCTTAAGAAACAACTCGATGAGTCCTTGAAAAAGGGTTTCATCCGACCTAGCTCATCTCCCTGGGCTTGCCCCGTCCTATTCGTCAAGAAGAAGGATGGTACGGACCGGATGGTTGTAGATTACCGACCTGTCAATTTGGTCACAATCAAGAACAAATATCCGCTTCCCAGGATCAACGACCTGTACGATCAGCTCGCTGGATCCTCAGTCTTCTCCAAGATGGATTTGAGGTTGGGCTACCATCAAATCAAAATCAGAAACGGGGACATTCCTAAGACAGCCTTTGTTACTCGTTATGGCCAATACGAGTACACCGTCATGTCCTTCGGTTTAACCAACGCTCCAGCCACCTTTTCTCGGTTAATGAACTCAATCTTCATGGAGTATTTGGATAAATTCGTTGTGGTTTACCTCGATGATATACTCATCTACTCCAAGAACGAGGAAGAACATGCCGAACATCTAAGGCTAGTGCTGAAGAAACTTCGAGAGCATCGCCTTTATGCCAAATTTTCTAAATGTGAATTCTGGTTGTCAGAAGTGACCTATCTGGGTCATGTAATATCTGGTAAAGGTATTGCTATTAACCCTGAGCGAGTTCAAGCCGTCCTTAATTGGACTCCACCTGAGTGGGTCAAGCAAGTTCGGAGTTTTCTGGGCTTAGCGAGCTATTGTTGTCGCTTTGTCGAGAACTTCTCCAAGGTTGCCAAACCTCTAACCGAACTCCTCAAGAAAGATAAGAAGTTCGAGTGGACTCCACAATGTGAGCACAACTTTCAGGAACTGAAAAGACGCCTGACCTCTGCTCCCGTACTGGTACCGCCAGACTTCTCCAAGGACTTTGTTATCTACTGCGACGCCTCGCGACAAGGACTAGGTTGCATTCTCATGCAAGATCGACACGTAATTGCCTACGCTTCACGGCAATTGCACCCACATGAGGAGAATTATCCTACTCATGATCTAGAGCTTGCAGCCGTAGTCTATGCACTTAAGACCTGGCGGCATTACCTCCTCGGTAATCGTTGCGAAATATTCACGGATCACCAAAGTCTGAAGTACATTTTCACCCAACCGGATCTGAATCTCAGGCAAAGACGTTGGGTTGAATTGATCACAGACTTCGACTTAGGAATAACCTACACCCCAGGGAAAGCCAACGTCATGGCTGATGTGCTAAGTCGTAAATCTTATTGTAACAACCTGATGTTACAACAAAGTCAACCGCTTCTCCATGAGGAATTTCGGAAGCTTAACCTTCACATTGTACCTCAAGGTTTTCTTTCCACCTTGGTAGCAAAACCTACTCTTACGGATCAAATCATCGCTGCCCAAAAGCGAGATAAGGGAATATCTAAAATCAAAGAGAACATTGCTAGCGGAGGTGCTAGTTGTTTCTCCACAAATGATCATGGTGTTGTGTACTTTGAGAACCGTCTAGTGGTTCCCAAGAACCAGCATCTATGGCAGTTGATCCTTCAGGAGGCTCATGAATCTCCTCTCACCATTCATCCCGGTAGTACTAAGATGTATCAGGACCTACGCCAGAGGTTCTGGTGGACTAGGATGAAGAGAGAAATTGCTCAGTTTATTGCAAATTGCGACGTCTGTCGTCATGTAAAAGCAGAGCATCAACGGCCTGCTGGCACCCTTCAATCCTTAGCTATTCCTGAATGGAAATGGGATAAAATTGGTATGGATTTCATTACCGGTTTTCCCAGGACCAAGAGAGGGAATAATGCTATCTTCGTCGTTGTCGATCGTCTTTCCAAAGTAGCCCATTTCCTACCTGTTCGTGAGAGTATAACCGCTAGTCAGCTGGCAGACTTATACATCTCCCGAATAGTGTCCCTCCATGGTGTTCCTTTGGAAATCAACTCGGATCGAGGAAGTCTTTTCACCTCTCGATTTTGGGGAAGTTTCCAAAATGCTATGGGAACCCGTCTCTCCTTCAGCACCGCTTTCCACCCTCAGTCAAGTGGTCAAGTGGAACGCGTCAACCAAATTCTAGAAGACATGCTTCGCGCCTCTGTTATCTCATTCGGAATGGACTGGGAGAAGTGCCTTCCATTTGCCGAATTCGCTTACAACAACAGCTATCAATCTAGCTTGGGTAAAGCCCCTTTTGAAGTTCTCTATGGACGACGGTGTCGAACACCCCTTAACTGGTCAGAGACCGGGGAAAGACAATTCTTTGGCCCGGATATGATTCAGGAAGCAGAAGAACAAGTTCGTATCGTTCGTGAAAAGTTGAAAACAGCCCAATCTCGTCAAAAGAGTCAATATGACCGAAAACATAAGGCTATGACTTTCGAGGTTGACGAGAAGGCTTATCTTCGGGTCACCCCTCTGAAAGGAACCCATCGTTTCGGTATCAAAGGCAAATTGGCTCCTCGTTACATTGGACCTTTTCGCATTCTCGCCAAACGAGGAGAAGTTGCCTACCAGTTGGAACTACCTCCGCACCTCTCCAGAGTCCACGATGTCTTCCACGTTTCTCAACTCAGGCGTTGCTTCTCGGATCCTATCCGTGGAGTGGACCACGAAACGCTTGATCTCCAAGATAATCTTACATATCGAGAGTACCCCATTCGTATCCTCGATCAGGCCGAACGTACCACCCGACGTCATAATATCAAGTTTCTCAAAGTTCAATGGTCGCACCATTCTGAGGATGAAGCAACCTGGGAAAGGGAGGATCGTCTTCGACTTGAGTATCCCGCCTTCTTCCCGGAGGAACCCAAATCTCGGGACGAGATTCTTTTGAGTGGGGGTGAGTTGTCACACCCTAGCTAGTCATGCATCAGAGTGTGTGCATCATGTTTAAAATTCCATTTAAATTGAAATGGGGAATTGTGAAACCCTCAGAATCATTTTTGAAAATGATCCAAATAAAAATTTCTCCAAAAGGGTCCAAGAAAATGCTCATGTTGCTCTCTGAAAATATTGGACAGAGATAAAAATCAAACCAATATTTTTAAGAGCTCATAGGTATTTATTTTGGGCATTTGGAATTAATGCATAAATATTTGCATTGGAAATATATTAGTTATATATATTAATATATGTCCAAATATTATGCCAATTATAAAGGAGCTCTGGAATAATATATCTAGCTCCTGCAAAAATTGGCATAAGGTAAATAAATGATTTAATATTTTATTTAAATCAAAACAAATGTCAGAAATTAGAAAACAGAAATAATTAAAAAGGGAGAAGCTTACCTGGACTCCTCCCTGTGCAGCCCAGCCAGCTGGCCGGCCCAGCCAGCAGGCGGCCCAGCCCGCCTCCCTCCTCTGTCGTCTTCGTCCTCGACAGAGGGAGGGGAGTGTGGCCGGCGCGCGCGCGCGCCACCGCGCCACGCCACCTGCTCGCCTGCCTGCCTGCCCTCCCCTCCTCGTCTCGATGCCCCGGACGACGCCACGCCCTCCCCTGCTCTCTCTCACTCTCCCTCGGTTCTTCCCTCCTCTCCCTCGCTCCCTCTCTCACGGCCGAACACCACCATCGCCGCCGTTCGCCATAGCAGCCGTCACCGGCCACCCCTCGCCCCTCCGCTGAGCTCAGGAGCTCCGCCTCGACCCCCTCTTCCTCCCCACCACGCCAAGCCCCTCGGGAAGCCCTGCATCGCCGCCCACGTCGCCGTTCCCCTCCTCGGCCACCGGAGATCGTCGCCGTCGAATCGGGAGCTACCGGACGTCCCCGAGCCCGCTAACCATCCCTGCAGCTCCGCGGTGAGCCACTGACTCGATTTCCCCTTGCCCCGTCGTCCCTAGCCTCCTGTAGCTCCCGCCCCCTTGAGCTCCGAAGCTCGCCGCCGCCGTACCTCGTCGCCGTCGTGGCCACAGTCACCGTAGCGCCCAACCGAGGACACCTACGTCCTCACCGCACCGCGTAGAAGCCGTAGGTGCCAACCCCGCATCTCCGCAGCCGTTGTAGCCTCGACCCCGAGCTCAACCGAGCTCCGGCAGCCGCCACGGTCGTCGCCGTCGTCGGTACCGGCCACCACAGGCACGGCCACCACCACCGTTCGACGCGCGGGAGCAAGGGCTCTCCAACGAGCCCAAGCACGGCCTCGCCCGTGCCCTGTAGCGCGTTTCCGCATCGCGCCGCCGTCTCGGGCCCCGCCGGCGTCATGTCACCGGTGGGTTTGACCTGTTTGACCTGGGGTTTGACCCCCCCAGGGTCACTGACGCGTGGGCCCCGTCGGCCAGGTGGTCAGATTAGTGCTAATCACCGCTTAATTAACCCCCCTGACACTGACAGTGGGCCCCAGCGCCACTAACCCCTAATTAGGAATAAATTAACCCTGTTAAACCCCCCCTGTCACTGACGTGTGGACCCCACACGTCAGGTTTG
The DNA here is from genome assembly GCF_002162155.2 of Triticum dicoccoides. Taxonomy (NCBI): domain Eukaryota; kingdom Viridiplantae; phylum Streptophyta; class Magnoliopsida; order Poales; family Poaceae; genus Triticum; species Triticum dicoccoides. The sequence goes on from NC_041381.1 coordinate 303,287,035, forward strand.
ACCCCAGCCAGCCGCAGTTGACCACTGACGTCATGCTGGCGCAATATTTATATTTCTGGATTTAATTTAAATCAGGAAATTCCAGAATATTATTTAAACTTCAAAAATTCATAACTTTTATTCTGTAACTCCAAATTGGACAAATTATATATGAAAAATGATCAGAAAAATCCAATCTATCCATCTGTACTATTTTCATGCATGATCAAACAAGTTAAATTGATGTTTTAAGCAGAACAAGGAAAAGCACTTTAAAAGGCCATGTTTGAGTTTGAAATTTGAATCTTTGATTCAAATTTGTTCAAACCCTTCTGGTTTTAGTTGCATTAGCCCAACACACTCATATTGCCATGTTTCATGCATGCATCATATTGTTGCACATTGTTTGGTGATGGTTGTGTATCGATGTCCTTTGCGACAGGTTCTGCCTCCGAGGAGTACCGTGATTACCCTAACGAAGAACCGTATCCGTGCATCGAACCATCAGGCAAGCAACCAACCATTTGATCATATCGATACAATCCCATGTTCTTGCTCCTGCTCTCTTTTACTGCATTAAGACAACGCGTTTCAAACTGCTGTGTGCTACGGTAGTTGAACCCATTTCCTCTGCATGACCTGTCATTGCCACAGTAACTAGATGAAACCCACTAGCATGTGTAGGAGTTGATTGAGCCATATGTATGTGTTGTTCCTACCTTGCTATGCCTGCTATGCTTAGAGTCGTGTCAGGTCTGGTTCATCTGGGTGATGGGCTAGGGTGAAATGATTATGTCGGTAATGAGAGTGGTGTGGTGAACACGATTTGGTAAAGGTATCGATGAGAGGCCATGTAGGAGTACATGGTGGGTTGTTTCATTGAAGCCGACCTTAAGCACTGAGATCTGTATGTGTGATTTAAGATACAGCTACTACCATGCATTGGGCCCTGAAATATGACCCCGCTTGACTTCTTATTCACCCTAGCTCTCTGTCCAGGAGTTGCAAGTAGTTTCTGGTGTTTGTAGCCTACTGGAGGCCGTGGACAGCGCTGACCGTAGGGGTGGGCTGTGATGCGGTAGGTACGTGGCACAGTGTACCGAATACCCGTTAGGTATCTCGGGAACCCTGTTCACATCGTTCGGGGCCGTATGGGAAACCTCGGCCGGACTCCCTGCGGATGGAACCTGAATAGGCGATAAACCTGGACTGGAGGCTTAAGTGTTTAGGTAGGTCGTGGTCTACACCCACGTCGGCTTTCGCTTGAAGTCTGCCGAGCACATGTCGTGTGCAGACGCTAAGTGGTGGAAACATGTATGAAGAAGTACACCCCTGCAGGGTTATCATAATCTATTCGAATAGCCGCGTCCGCGGTAAAGGACTACTTGGTGCCTATGCAGTTCATAGACAAGTAAATGGAAACTACTAAAAGCTTCAAGATAAGTGTGAGTGCCGAGGATGGCTCTTCCGTAGGAAGACGGAGGTGGATCCTCGGTAGTGTATTGAAGTGGTGAGTAGTGGACTCGTGTGCGCAAAACCATTTCAAGTTGGAGTATCATAGGATAGCCTAGCCAAGAGTCAAAGCTGGCTTGCTGCAATAACTCCACCAACCCTTCTTGATAATATGCATGTATGTAGGATCTGATGTAAGTCTTGCTGAGTACCTTTGTACTCATGTTGCTATAATTTATATTTTTACAGAAGACGCTGCAACCCCTTCTGATGGGTTCTATGTAGACGTTGACATCAACGAGTAGGCTAAAGGCCCAGGTGTTGACCCTGAGCTTGTGAAGGACCACGTAGTATAGCCAGGCTTTCCAAGCCTCCTTTATTTTACTAGTTGTCTGTACTCAGACAAGTTACTTCCGCTGCTGGTTTGTATGACTGTATGACTTGTATGTTGGGTCGTGAGACCCGTACCTTTGTGTATGTTATGTATGGCTCCCTGAGCCTTAAATAAAGTACTTGTGTCGTAGAGTCATGTTGTGATGCTTCGTTGTATTTGCACATATCGAGCATATTGTGTGTATGATTGAAATGCTTGGTATGTGTGGGATCTGGCTATCTAGTTGTTTATCTTTAGTAGCCTCTCTTACCGGGAAATGTCTCCTAGTGTTACCGCTGAGCCATGGTAGCTTGCTACTGCTCTGGAACACTTAGGCTGGCCGGCATGTGTCCTTCTTCGTTCCTGTGTCTGTCCCTTCGGGGAAATGTCACGCTTTGAGTACCGGAGTCCTGTTAGCCCGCTACAGCCCGGTTTACCGGAGTCCTGCTAGCCCAGTGCTACAGCCCGGACCCACTTGCTGATGACCGACACGTTCGAAGCTGGGTCATGGATGCCTGTCCCTGTAAGTCTGTGCCACTTTGGGTTTACGACTAGTCATGTCAGCCCGGGCTCCTTATCATATGGATGCTAGCGACACTATCATATACGTGAGCCAAAAGGCGCAAACGGTCCCGGGCAAAGGTAAGGCGACACCCGTGGGGATACCGTGCGTGAGGCCGCAAAGTGATATGAGGTGTTACCGGCTAGATCGATGTGACATCGAGTCGGGGTCCTGACACCCATAAACATCCAAAAGGGGTAATATAATAGCATGGAACAATCAAAAATTATAGATACGTTGGAGACGTATTAGTAGGGTATTGCCTCCATAGAGAGGGCCCGAACCTTGGTAACATCGTGTCCCCCGCCTCCTATTACCATTAGCCTTAGACGCATAGTTTGGGACCCCCTACCCGAGATCCGCCGGTTTTGACACCGACATTGGTGCTTTCATTGAAAGTTCCACTATGTCGTCACTGTAAGGCTTGATGGCTCTGACGGTGTCCTGGACTAGGGGGTACTCACCACGTCGTCTCCCGATTAGCTGGATTGGGCCGAGGACCCCCATGGCCGTATACTCATGGGCCAGTTCGGACAACCCCTGCCGCATACAAGGAAGACTCCACAAGACTTGGCGCCCAAGACAAGGACTCTCCTAAACCTTAGGCCTCCGGTGTCTTATATAAACCGAGGCCAGGCTAGTCAATAGACAATCTCATATTCATTACTACAATCTCGTGGTAGATACATGTACTCTGTACTATCCCCGTATGAATACAATCAAAAGCAGGACATAGGGTTTTACCTCCATCAAGAGGGCCCGAACCTGGGTAAAATCCGTGTCCATGTTACCATCGCTCCAAGGCGCCTAGATTAGGACCCCTACTACGAGATACGCCGGATGTTGAACCGACATTTGTGCTTTCATTGAGAGCCTGCTGGGTGATCGTCATGGATCGATGGGATGATCAGGTGATACTTTTTCAGTTAGATCTATTCCGCGTATGTCAATTCGCTAGTAATTATCTTTGTTCGGACTGCGTTATTTTATTCACAGGTGTATTCTAGATCGGAAGGCAAACATTAAGATCAGCAGTGTGTGCCTGTCCGAGGACACTTTTTCTAAAGCAATTCCATGTACACATATATTGGATATACGACGGTGTAGCGCAGCAACATAGCTGGCATGAGAGGCGTATGGACGCTAAAAGGCTCGGCCAAAGTCCTGGAAAAATCAGTGGAGCGGGGCGCAGGGCAGGCCCGCATGGTGTTGTTCCATGATTCAAGAAGAATCCCATGTTGATGGGATGGAAACTCTTCCTCTCGTAAATATGGCCTCATCTACTAGTACTACTAGTTTAATACTAGTTGGTGAACGGACTACAAAGCATGCATTATTTGATCTGACCTAAATTACTAGTTGATGCACTACTTTTTTTGTTCAGGTCGGCCGTTCCGAAGACCGTCCAGCCCGAACATAGTCTAGAGTTACTCCGGTCAAGGCCCCCTTGTGGAATCCTGGTGTTTATGATCATCTTGCCTGCTAACAGTCTGGAAATCATCCCAAAATCATCAGATTTTGCAATCCGGTCTATGCCGCGGCCACTATTTTGTGGTGATCCGGTCCCAAGCAGTATATGCCTAGATCGGCCGAAGAAAGTCCCACAAAGGCAGCATGGGATTTCTTTTCTTTTCTTTGTGTTTTCTTTTTAGCACACAGATGTCGCTATCATGCACCAGTACTATAGGGAAGTAGTATTTTCCTTCCCCGCATGAATAACTCATTCAAGTGCTAGTTTTGCAGCACGACGTTTTATGTCTAATTGATGAACAATGCAAGCTAGCTTTGCACTGAGCGGCGTTTCATCGGTGCGACTTTCTTCGTAGTCTATCGGACATTACATCTGCAAACAGACTGCGGCTGTAATCGAATTCGATTGCATCACGCGGTCCTCTCGGTATCGCCATGTCGTCACTTCTTCAAAGCTAACTTATACTGCGCCGACCTGCTCCATCACGTCGGCCAGGCCAAGGACACTTCAGCATGGGCAGCGGTCATTCAGGGAGTTCCTTCCTTTTCTAATTTGGCGCGTATGGTCGCTATCATCCACTAGTGGTTTTGTCTACCATCCGCATATATGAAATCTAATGAACGTCATATATGCAACTGGATCTGATGTCGTCACTCCTCCGTCTTCACTGACCTTGGCGCCAGGCTATTTTTCTTTTATCTACTTTGCATAAACTTAATTGTTCAAATAATCATTTTTCTTTCAACTATTATTATTGTTGTTATTTCTTGCTCGCACTATTTTACGTGTGCAGGTAATCAACTTCGACCGTGTCACACGGTCAACTCTATGGGCCGATGGCGTTGTCCTGCCGGCATCGATCAAGTTGTGGCGTCGCCTCAGCATGCGTCCTTGTGCCAGCATCTCCGCGGCCACTCTATCGGGACGACCTTGGCGTCCAGGCCATATTTCTTTAATTATTTACTTTACTTAAATTCATTAAGTAAAGGCTTTTTTATATTAAAAAAATATATTATTACCTCTAGCTTGCACTATTTTACCTGTGCGGACAATTGACTTAGATCGGGCCGCACTATCCCCTCGGCGTGGTGTCGTCATCGCCCACCTCCATCGACCGAATTGTGTCGTCACCTTGTAGCACTACCCTGTGTTGGCAACCCCGCATCATCGCTTCATCAACCTACTCGGCCGGAGACTCCAGTGTCATCCGGCGACCTACTCCATCACCTCGGCTAGACCGGGGGCTTCACCTCTTCAGAGTGCCGAGCTCTTCGCTCATCCACATCGGGCTTGGGGGCTGAGAACTTGTCCTGCACCAAGCTCAGACTGCGTCATCAATGCCGAACACATTAACCAGCTAAGTCGCTTTCAGGCTCAAAAACTTTCAGTTTTAATTTTGTTCGGTTCGACCAAGCATTATACTTTTTTTTAGCAAAATGTTGTTTGTGAAAAACTTCCTTGTCCAAACTTTGTTTGTGACACACAAATTCAAATACCCCGTTTACTTGGGGCTTCCTTTATGGAGCCTTTCCTCTTGCATATGATTATACTTGTACGACTTCGTTCCTTGTTCATGTATTACGCCACAATATGCACCATATTGACTTAAGTGTTCCGCAAGCTGGGTTGCCTTGCTCCTGTGTTTACCCCTACCTTCCCGATTGTTCGGCTAGGGAGTAAAGGGAGCACCTCTGCGATTGTCATGACCGTGTCCTCCGAGCTCTGAACTCAGATTGGGTGAAGCCGAAAGATAGCTCTCTTATTGTTTTCAATTATGGTCGGCACACAACAGAACTCATGAGTACAAAAAAATCTATTGCACAAGTCTCATAGTAACAATGAGCAACTGAAGAAAGGTATCAGTGGGGGTACTATTTTCTTCGAGGATGCTTCTTACACTTCGTGAGTAATATAGCATAAGTTCCCTGGGCGCGCTTTGTCTGTTATAGCCTTATGGCATGATTGCCTGGTTATCGGAAGCACCATCGATATTCTCGACAGGTAGAGTACATAACACTTTTTGGCCCTTGGCCGAAGAGGGAGAAGCCGATGGTCGGTTAAGACGCGTTTAAAGTTCGGGTGAACACATATATGATATAAGTACTTCGGTATATACAATCATTATACATAAAATACTTTTACCCAAGTCACTCGGGGGCTCTTAAATTTATGTGAGCTGTTTTATAGTAAGTGTTCTTCTTAGTCGTTGCAAAGTCTTTTTTCTATCACTCCTTTTTTCGACACGAGTGGGTGGTCAATAGCCGGGGAGCCTAATTTCTCTCTCAAAGCCACTAAAGTTTGCTAAACTGGCCTAATGAGAAGTACTCCGCCTTTGGGATAGGAGGTTGAAGCCATAGGCTGACGCGCTTGAAGTCTTGAGATAGGATGTGTCATGTTAAAGCACGACAGGAGCACAATTCTTCTTTTTCTAAGACCAATTTTCTGATTGGCACCGAACAATTGATCTAGTTCGGACGTCGAATTTTTATTGATGTTTTTGGTTTTCCAATCCTATGGCACTTTTCAACCATTTGTGTGTTTTCTGCATAAGTCTCACAGTGCAACGCTGGACACCTTTAGAGTTTCGGCCAAAAATCTCGGATATTGCTATATATGCATCAGTTTCGAACTGTGTCTTCGGTCAATAGTTGGGTTGCCCGGCTCCTGTGCTTGCCTCCTATGTCCTACTTTGTTCGGCTAGGTGTGCAAAGGGAGAACCACTGCAATTGTGCTTCCAGCTCGCATGGTTAAGCACCGTAGTGGAGAAAGCCGAAAACTGACTGTCACAATAAGCGTAATCTGGTCAGCGGTCCGATGACTGTATTAAATGATGGGCCGTTCATAACATTGGCCGAAGTGTTTACGACTTGACCTCGGCTGTCGCCGAATGCTAAGCGGGGGGCTAATTGCTGGCCTCCCAACTTTAAGCTCCTATGACTAAGTGAAAGTTATAAAGCCCGCATATCTGATTGCCTCGTTTCCGCCAACAAAACCGCCTTCGGGCACCGAGACATCGGCTAAGGGTTGTTTTGTTATTTCGGAAACACCCTGCGTAGCATCTACAAGGGGGTAGAAGCCGATGATGGGCCACTTTCCAATTATAAACGGTCGCAAGGAAGTGAAAATTTGGGTTCATTTAGACCATAGAGTTTGGAAGCTTTCCCCGAACTAAATCCTCAGTATTTTCCTCCCACATGGATCGGAGCTGAGGTTTCATGATCATGCTTAGCATGACAACCCAAAGAAAGGAACCGATAGCGGGGCTATTTTCTTTGGACAATGTTTCTTATGTTAAACAATAATATAACATGTCTCTCTGCGTACCTTTGTTTATAAAACCATATGGCCGGATTGCCTTGTTTGCCATAAATCTTTGCCCTCATAAAGGCTTTATAAAGTAGGACAAACACTCCTCGGCTGCTTGCCGAGGAGATTGAAGCCGATGGTCGGTCAACAAAGTTTTGTACGATGCGGATCTGAGCATTAATGTTGTAAAGTACTTGGATACATTGAGTCATTACACATGATTTGTGATTTTACTATTGATATCGATCCTTAATTCAGCCTCCCGTGCCCGCATTAAGGCTCGGGGGCTACTAAGCTTCGGGCTTATTATTTACAAATATTAAAAGGGCACATCGATCCCCTGATCTGGTGTTGCCACCCAACCAGTGTCTCGGGGGCTACTGCATTGACAATCCAATGCAGAAAATTTAAAGCGCAATATAGTTTTCGAGGAGATTATTATCCTTGGGTTGGTAGGCCGCACCCAATCTGAGTCTTGAGGACTTTGCACACCACGTTTCTATTCCTAAGTATGTTGCCGAGCTAGGAATTGATCCTCAGGCTGATTTTATGAATCGACCTGAGTCTCAGGGGCTACTAGGGTCAGCGGTTTGATTTTTTCGTTCAGGTGCATCCCTGATATTAGGCCAACATGCTCCTCGAGGGATACTGGCTATACATCTCGGCAGAGATTACATTGCATATTTCGGAGTTAAATTTATAAAAATCAGCCCATGGCCGAGGTGGTGCACCACCTTGGACATAGTCTGGCGTTGGAGCTTCGACATAGTCCGGCGTTGGAGCTGGGATACAGTCTGGTGTTGGAGCTTGGACATAGTCCGGCGTTGGAGCTTGGACATAGTCCAGCGTTGGAGCTCGGATACATTCCGGCGTTGGAGGTCAGAGGCGGTCCGGCGTTGGTGCTCGGCTGCTAAAGATACCTCGAATGCAGTCCGGCATTGGAGCTCGGACGCAAGAGGACGTTGCCGCTCGAGAACAACTTCAAACCCGAGGTATGGCATAAAAATAACAAGGCATTGATAAAGGCCGGAAACTTAAAGGGGCTCCTCGGATACCCGACGTGTAAACTCTTCGGAGTCACCTCGGCGATCCTCAAGATCAAAGACGAGAAGATTTGTTGACCAGTTTTCAAGACCAACGACCGAAGGTGAAGAACAGTTCGGAAGAATCAAGGAGCGTCCCCAACTTGAAGACCGGTTTAGGGGGCTACTAACGGTGTCCTGTACTAGGGGGTACTCACCACGTCGTCTCCCGATCAGCTGGATTGGGCCGAGGACCCCCATGGCCGTATACTCATGGGCTAGTTTGGACAATCCCTGCTGCATACAAGGAAGACTCCACAAGACTTGGCGCCCAAGACAAGGACTCTCCTAATCCCTAGGCCTTCGGTGTCTTATATAAACAGAGGCCAGGCTAGTCAATAGACAATCTCATATTCATTACTATAATCTCGTGGTAGATACATGTACTCTGTACTATCCCCACATGAATACAATCAAAAGCAGGACATAGGGTTTTACCTCCATCAAGAGGGCCTAAACCTGGGTAAAATCCGTGTCCATGTTACCATCACTCCAAGACGCCTAGCTTAGGACCCCTACTACAAGATACATCAGATATTGAATCGACAGGCTCCTTCAATCATCTATAACGATGCGGTCCAGGGTGAGGTTTTTCTCCTTGGACAGATCTTCGTATTCGGCGGCTTCGCACTGCGGGCCAACTTGCTTGGCCATCTGGAGCAGATCGATAGCTACGCCCCTGGCCATCAGGTCAGCTTTGGAAGCCTGAACTACACGGCCGACATCCGCGAAGACTTGATCTTCGACGGATTCGAGCCCATGACAGGTGCGCCCAACAGTCGCGATGAGCATGACTTAGATCTGCCATCGGACGCTGTTCAGGAGATCACACCTGCAGCTGCCTCGACTTTAAATCCAGAGCAGATCGTGCCATCCGAGGATGGGTGTATGAACCCCGCCATGGAGGCCGCACACTTAGCGGCGATAGAGCCGAACACAAATCTCACTTCCAAGGAGATCTGTGTCGTCAGACCCTCGGACTCGTCTCCGGCCACAGGCTCCAAACCGCGTGCATCCGTGCCCATCGGACCTAACTGGGCACCGATCTTGGGCGACGTGCTAAACTCATTAAAATCTCTCTCCCTGTCAGGAGACTCTTGGCCGAACTATGTCCGGCTTGAGTAGGAAGCGGACGACGAAGGAATTCGTTCCCCACCCACCACCCACTTAATATCCACTGTCGACAACTTAACTGACATGCTTGATTTCGAATCCGAAGACATCGACGATATGAAAGACGATGCCGGAGAAGAACAGGAACCACCGCCCACAGGGCGCTGGACAACCACCTCATCATATGATATATATATGGTGGACACACCCAAAGAAAACAATGGCGAGGATCAAAAGGATGCAATGGAGGATGACCCTCTTGAGAAGCAATCTAAGTGCCGACGTCAGCGGCACCGCTCTAAACCCCGCCATAGCAAAAATAGCGATACCAGCACAAGAGACAACAACACTCCGGATGATGCCGAAGACGAAAACAATCCCACCTAGCCAAGCTTCAAGCAAGCCAGACGGGAGAATGGGCAAGCTAGCCCCGATGAACATGCAATGGATGGAGTCTCAGAGGATGACAATTACATGCCCCTCTCCGAAGACGAGGCGAGCCTCGGCGACGAAGAATTTATCGTGCCTGAGGATCCCGTCGAGCAGGAACGCTTCAAGCACCGGCTTATAGCCACTACAAAGAGCCTGAAGAAAAAACAGCAGCAGCTTCAAGCTGATCAAGATCTGCTAACTGACAGATGGACTGAGGTCCTGGTGGCCGAGGAATACGGACTCAAGTGCCCAACCAAAAGCTACCCGAGGTGCAGGTTGTTACCTCAATTCTAGGACGAGGCACTAGAGCCTATACTACCAGCACAGGATGCGGCGGACCGACCACCTCGTGGCCGAGACAAAGCGGCATATCAGCCCGAACACCAGCCCGCACCCTGTCGCCAAACAAACAAAAACACGAAGGCCCGGGGCTACATGCATGACCTACGAGACGAATTGAAAAACAAAGCAGGACAGTCAAGATCGATCTACGGATCATGGGGGCGCACCCCAACACGTGACGATGACCGCCACGCTGGACATACTAAACACAAATCCGTCCAGGCTGAATACATCAGACCAGTCTCATCCGAACTGCGTCGCGATGTAGCTCGACATAGATGCGCCTCACACCCCCTATGCTTCATTGACGAAGTAATGGAGCATGAATTCCCAAAAGGGTTTAAGCCCGTGAACATCGAACCATATGATGGGACAACAGACCCCGCGGTATGGATCGAAGATTTCCTTCTCCACATCCATATGGCCCGCGGTGATGATCTACATGCCATCAAGTGCCTCCCACTAAAACTCAAGGGACCATCGTGGCATTGGCTTAATAGTCTGCCAACAAACTCCATTGGCAGTTGGGAGAACCTCGAAGACACATTCCTTGACAACTTCCAGGGCACTTATGTGCGACCACCGGACGCTGATGACTTAAGTCACATAACCCAACAGCTCAGAGAGTCAGCCAGGAAATTCTGGACTCGGTTCTTAACTAAAAAGAACCAAATCATCGACTGTCCGGATGCCGAAGCCCTAGCGGCCTTTAAGCATAACATCCGGGACGAGTGGCTCGCCCGACACCTTGGCCAAGAGAGGCCGAAATCCATGGCAGCCCTGACGACACTCATGACCCGCTTCTGTGCGGGTGAGGACAGCTGGCTAGCTCGTAGCAACATTGCCTCAAGCAAGGCTGGGGCTTCTGAACCAAGGCATAACAACGGCAAGCCCCGATGCAGCAAACACAAGCGTCAAAATAATGGCGACAACGCCGAAGACACGACCGTCAATGCCGGATTCAGCGGCTCTAATACCGGTCAAAGGAAGAAAGAATTCAAAAGAAACAGCTCGGGCGCGTCTAGTCTGGACCGTATACTCGACCGTCCATGCCAAATTCACGGCACCCTAGGAATACCAACCAATAATACCAACTGAGAATGCTAGGTCTTCAAACAAGCTGGCAAGTCAGGTGCCGAAAACAAGGAGAAGGGGTCGCAAAGCAAGGACGACGATGAGGAGCCCCATCCACCAAACACAGGAGGGCAAAAGAAGTTTCCCCCGCAAATTAAAACGGTGAATATGATAAACGCCACCCACAATTCCAAGCGGGAGCAGAGGCGCACACTTAGGGATGTCGACGCAACGGAGCCAGTTGCCCCAAAATTTATCCTATGGTCATCCGGCTCGATCACCTTTGACCGCAATGATTGTCCGGCCAATATCCATCAGGGCGACTCAGCTGCACTAGTGCTTGACCCAATAATTGACGGATTCCACCTCACACAAGTCCTTATGGACGGAGGGAGCGATCTGAACCTGCTTTATCAGGATACCGTGCGCAAGATGGGTATCGATCCTTTAAAGATCAAGCCCTCTAAAACCACCTTTAAAGGTGTTATACTAGGCGAGGAGGCCCGCTGTATAGGCTCCGTCACTCTGGAGGTAGTCTTCAGACCCCCGGATAATTGCCGTAACAAAGAAATAATCTTCAATATCGTCCCTTTTTGCAGCAGCTATCATGCACTGCTTGGACAAACCGCATTTGCTCAATTCAACGTGGTGCCACATTACGCCTATCTTAAGCTCAAGATGCCTGGTCCACGTGGCATCATAACAGTTAATGGCAAAGCCGAACGCTCCTTCCGTAATGAAGAGCACACCGCCGCATTAACAGTAGAAGTGCAGAGTGGCACTTTTCAACCGAACCTTGTCGGCGTTCTGGGAACGGGGGTCCCCAGACTTGCCTGCCTGCGGCGTGGCTCAAGGGGCGGCCCAGCATGACCCATCTTCATCAGCACGAGCTCAAGACCCTCGCGAGGGGCCAAGCCTCATGGGGCGGACGACAAGAGGCTTCCTCAGGCGCGGCCTCGTCAGGCTGGCTCGCGAGGAGGCGGAGAGATCAAGGTGGGGTACCTCACGAGGTGCCCATTATGCAAGCCATGACGACCAAGGGCGCCAGGCAAGCGCCAGGCCGCGTAGTGTCCTCCCTTTCCTCTTTGGTGCAAAGGGAGCAAGCGCAGGCGGGAGCATCAAGCAAAGGTATCCATCTCGGTGCAACAATACCAAGACCAGCAGAACGGCAGGATGGAGGTCATCGTGGAGCCCAAGCCGGCGTCACCACCAGAGCCTTTGGCAGGCGAGGACCAACTTTAGTCAGGATAAGTGTACTAGATGTTCCCCTTCAAAATGGCCAATTGTTGGTGCCCTTCCTGCTCAATATTTGGGAGGAGGCCCAGGGCCCTAGCCTATAGATAGGACTAGCCACCGCAAGATAGGGACAAGGAGGATCCTCACCAGGAAACCAGTAGAGAGAGCGACTGAACTCCCCCTAGCAGTTCATCGCACCAGCCAAGGACAGACCCTCGCGAGGCTGTTCTCCCTTGTAGTGTTCATCATCACCCCAAGAGGCAATCCACCTCACCACACACTTGAGTAGGGTATTACACCACAACGGTGGGCTGAACCAGTATAAACTCTGTGTCTCTTGTGTTGTTCCTTTGATTGCTTAGATCCTAGCGAGGCGGCGAGGCGTAGGCAGTAGAAGGCTAGATCTCCACGCGCACCCCAGAGTGCGAACCTAGAGGGTCTGCCGGAACTCGAAATCCGACATTTGGCGCGCCAGGTAGGGGTGCGCCGGAATCCACCTTCTGCCGCTTCGCGTCCCGTCGCATCGTCATCATCATGTCTGGCGACCAGGCAGGCAACCCCGATCCCTGGGCGGCCTGGCCCGCCCACGCAGAACCGCTCGCTCCGAGCAACCCCACGCCCCGGACAGCTCGCGGTCCGCAGGGCGCTGCGGGCCGCGGGTGGCGTGGACATGCAGCGACAGCTCTCATGACGCGGTAGGCGCGGTCGGTGGCGAGGGCCTCCCACCATGCCGCGGCCACGGCGCTGTACACCCGACGGGAGCAGGCGAACTTGAGGGCCGCGCTCACCGTGGCCCGAGAGCTGCTGCAGTGCAGGCTGCTTGAAGGCGGTGGCGACGTGCTGCTAGAGCGGGTGGCAGAGCTCTTGGGCTTTGCCGCCTCGGGGGCTCCCCCCCTTCTGCACCCAACTCCCACCTCAGGTCCAGGGTGGACCGCACGGGGGCTCCGTGCACTCCCGTGCGGCCCCAAGCGGGCTCCAAGGCCACCCCAACGCCGGCCAGGCCGTCAGCCCCGGGCCAGCAGCGGCGCTGCCTCTACCCCCGGCCATCGAAGAAGGACTCACCACAACCCGCGGCCCCGATGAGCCGCCGCGCTATCACCCCAGGCGGGCACATCAAGCATGACTGCGTGGCATACATAGCGCTACGGTGCGGCCTTCAGGGTGGCGACCCCAGAAGAGTACGTGCCCCACATGATGGACCAAGGGCGCACACATGAGGACGAACAAGGCTCGCTCCTCATCCCAACTGGGGGGACGAGACGCCAGAAGCTGAACTCTTCCAGGAGCCCCGAGGAGGCCCCGTCGGCTACACGGGAAACAACGAGTATCAGGTACCACTAATTCCTCAGGAGCAGGCATACACCAACCATGGATCGCAGGAGGTGCAGGTCACGACAACGGGCGGCTGCCCCACTCCCGCAGCTTCCTACCCCTCAGGAGGAGGGCGCCGGGGGCTGCAGGAGAGGGGCCAAGATCCAACATCACCACCGCGGTGTTCGGAGCAAGGCGTCCTCAGGAGGTAGGCCCTCTGCTGGGGAGGTGCCCCAGAGCCTGCCCCTGGCAGAGGACCTGTGGTCGTCAGGGGAACCGTTGGCGACCGCTCTACCCCATTGGCGGCGTCCTGGTTTCCGGTCATCGTCGGTGGCACTAGAGTGCGGCGCAAGGCAGGGCCCTCGTCTAGCGATATGAAGCAAGGCCGGTACTTGTGAAGAAGGCCCAGTGCCTGTGAAGCTCGCCACCCCGTGACACACTCACGTAATAATGAGTGGGGCTGTACACGCCCCGGAGTCTCAGGGGTGCCGGCCTCAGGCCCTGGGGCTCCCTCCCACGCCCAGTGGTAGCACTTAGCTCCGCACTGGTGAGAAGCCGTCCAAGACTAGACTAGGTGCCAGACGCGGCCTTTTTTCTGCTTTCGTTGCTTTTCCCCCTTGGTTGCTGTTTCCACCCGTTGAATTTGAGCTCAAGGATTTGTGTGTGTTCGGGGAAGGGGTGTTTAGTCTCGTTCGAGCAATCTCTCGCATTCTGGTTACCGCTTCGCCTCAGCTGCCTCCCCTCGCGAGCCCATCGCGAGCCGGGCTAGGCCTAGCTTGCGTGCAGCCCAGATTGCCGTCGCCGCGCCCTCTCCGGAGGTTTTCATTACAGGTTTTATGGGCTCGTTCAGAAGACACTCGAGGCACCACACCCCTCCGCAGGCTGACTCGAGGCCCGCGCGGGTCGAAGGTAAACAACCCAACCAGCTTGTCACGAAATTAGCCGCTTGGCGCAGGGGTACGAGCAATATTGCATCTACTGTTACGCTGAATACGAGTTTTTACATGAGGGGCTCCCCCTCCCAAAATGCTCTTACAACCTTCAGGGCAAGGCCCGAACTCTGTCTCCACAGGGTAAGGTAGCAGGGACAACACGTAGTCAGTCGGATAAATCCCCCAATGCATCCTCAGGGGCACCTCCTGAATCATCGCTGGCGTCGCTGCCCTCGCCATCGCCCTCAGCATCGCCGGCAGCGGCGCCAGGGCCGTTCACCATGTCACCTTCATCAGCAGCCACAACCGCGTTGTTGTTATCAGAAGCGAAGGCCCTGACAAGGGCATCCACGTTGTCTTCCACCCAGCGCGCCAGGTCACCCCGGACGGCCTGGGGTACTGGAGCGATGGCGGCGTCAAAGTCGAAGTTGGGGAACATGTTCTGAAGGTGGCTGAAGACACGAGAGAAGGCGCGCCCGAGCAGGGTGCGGCTCCTCTCCTCCACCAGCCTATTGGCTCTGATCGAGCGCGCCTCTAGCTGCATCACCACATTGGTGAAGAACTGAAGATTGCCAGCATAGTTGACTGTGTGGGGCCGGGCAACAGCCACCTCGCAGATGTTACCCAAGGCCGTGTTGGCTCTCTCCCGGAGCCTGGTAAGCATGGGGCCGTGCTCGTGCTCCAGAATCCACCGCTGGAGTATCTCATCCTCGTTCTGCCGCGCAACTGCCTCAGCCTCGTCCACCCGCTGGCGGAGAAGAAGCACCTCGACATGGGAGGTAGTCAGCTCCTCCCGCGCTACGTCAAGGGCGGCCCGGGAAGCGTCGGCCCGCCGCGTCACTTCCTCCAGCTTGGCCCTTAGGGCGGCGGTCCTGCCTTCAGCCTCAACCCGGATCAACCTCAGCCTCTCCTCAAACTCGCGCTCAAGGTTCAAGCGGGCCGTCATCATCTGCCTGCGTCACCAAGCGCTCTCTTGTCTCCAGACATTCAAGATCACGTACGCGCTCAGAGGTTTCCAGCGTCAGTGCCTCCTCACGCCTCAGGAGCTCCGCCTGGTCAATTGAAGCCACCTTCATCGACGCAAGGGCCATCTACCGCAGCTCCACTTGCTGCTCCAGGGAGTGGCACCGGGCCAAGAGTTCCCGCGCCCGCTCCTCCGACACCTCGTGTCGGGGGTCAGCCTCTCGGGCCTCCTCAACGGCCCGGGAACGGGCCTCCCGAGAGGCCGCCAGCAACGCCTCGGCCTCCTCGTTGTCGAGGTCACGCTGGTGCCGCGCAAGGGCAACGACCGCCTCCAGCTTGCGCCTCTCTTCAGCCAGGCGCAGGCCCTCAGCCTCAAGGCGCGCGTCTTCATCATCAAGCTCTTCACCAAGCTGGCGCACCGCGTTAGCTGCCCTTCGGAGAAACCCTTGGCGAAGGACTCGACGCCTCCGGGCGCGCTCGAGCACGTCTTCAGCGTCATCATCTGCCCCAAGTAAGCGTCGGGGGCCACGAATCAGCACTCCCCCTCTGGGCAGGGGGCTGGGGGCTGGCGCCCTCGTGATGGCCGGGCATGCCTCGCCAGAAGCCCGGCCAGGAGCTGGCCACTCCCCAAGTGAAGAGCGTAGGGCCGACCTCAGCCAATCGCCATCCATGATCAGACTCGAGGCCCAAGGCAGGCTAGCTATGCCCCGAGGAGGCTCGCGAAGAGCGCAGGGCCGCGATGCACCACAGGATGGCTCACCTCTCCGACCAGCCTCACCGAGAGGGCTCTGCTGGAACTCGGAGTGCTTGAAGGCGGTGGAGAGGGCGGGGCCTGGGGGATGGCTCCTCGGCCATCTCCACGAGCTCGGCATGAATGGGCCTGCAGAGCAAGAATCAGCCAAAGCAACAGAGGATCAAGAGCTGGGAAAGGGGAAGGCTTACTCATCAATGGTGAAATACTTCAGGCGCTTCAGTAGGCGGTAAGGGTAATAATCACCCTAGGCCTCCCTTTTCCTCTGGAGAACCTCCAAGTCCACGCAGAAGCGACCCAGGAGTTGAGCGCAGGGGTCAGCCTGCGACGAGGAAGAAGCGTCAAGATGCCCAGCGTCTGGTGCGTCGTCCTGATGCATGCTACTGATTGCCTCACCAAGAAGGATAGCTGGGGCCCCATGGGCCTCAACCACAGGCACCGTGGGTAGCGGTTCAGCACCTCCAGCCGCAGTAGTACGGGCCTCAGGAGCTGCCCCCTCAGGAGTGCCGCCTAGCGTCGTCACTCCGGTGGGGGCCCCCTCAGCCTCCGGTGGCCCATGCCTCCCTGCTCCGCCACTTGAGGAAGGACTGCCGTGGGCGACTGGGAGGGCAGTCACCATCACTGGGTTCTCACGAGGACCCCTGAGGCCGGCGCGGCGCAGCCCCCATTCATCGAAGCCGGGCATCTGCTTCACGAAGTCGCCCCTGTTCGAGCAAAGGTACAACAAAGCCCCCCATGCCGGACGCTGCCGGGGGAAGAGTCCCCAGTCAAGACCAAGAGCACCTTCCTTAGTGCTTCGGGCGTCAGGTCCTCCTCCTAGAGCATCATGCGATCTTCACGCCCGCTGAAGGACTACATCCGGCAGGAGTGGCGCTGGAGAGGAGCAATGCGGCATAGCAGGAACTCCTTCACCACCTTAGGCGCCGTCACACCAAGCACCCTCAAGAACGTGAAGCGATGCCAGGCGAAGATGAGTCGGGGGCTCGTGAGCGTCTCCTGGCCCCAGCCTGAATTGGGGACAGCGGGCGCCTTTGGCTACGAGAGCAGGGGGCTGGGCACCCCAAGATCCACGTACAGCCACCGCTCACGGAACTCAGGCGCGGATGGAGGAAGGCTGAAATCAATCCCTAAAGCCGCTGTTTCTGGTGCGGCAATGAAGCTCACGCACCCTGAGCATTGGGTGGGATCGACGAGGCGCAGAGAGAAGAAGTGGCGCAGCAAGGCAACCGAAGGAGGGATGCCCATCATCGCCTCATAGACAAAGGCGAAGACGGCTAGAAGAGTAATGGATTCAGGACCCAAATGTATCATATGGATCTGGTAATGGGAAAGCACAACGTTGAAGAAATTGGAGAAGGGGGGAACCAATCCTGCCCACAGGGCGTCGGCAAAGTACCGGACCTCGATGACCACCCTGTCGATGGAGAAGCAGGATGTGGGCGAGGCTATCGTCCTCCCGCACTCGTTGAAGATGGTGGCCAGAGCAGAGCTGACCTTGCCCAAACCTTCTCGGTTGAGTATGATCGACCGATCGACGGCGGAGGCCGCCGGCGACGGCGAGCGAGGCGGAGGCACCGGTCTCTTCCCTTTTCCCTTCTTCGTCGGAGCCATGGCAATGGGAAGAGGGAGGATTCGAGATTGGATTGGAAGCGGAGACTAGAGCTCGAGGGGAGGAAGAGCAGGGGACGGTCGAGCGGCGAAAAGAGGAAAGACCGTGTGCAACCACGGGTCCGCCTAGCTGGGCACAAAATAAGGAGGCGTGGGGAAGCAGGGACACCCATGTCCAATCAACCGCCATGCGGCGCCCGAGGCCGCAGGCTGTTAGGGCCCGCGGCGCTTTGCACTTGCCCCTTCGCCTCTCTGCTCAGCCAAGTCCGAGCGCACCTTGGGCCCGGGGGCTACTGTCGGCATTCTGGGAACGGAGGTCCCCAGACTTGCCTGCCTACGGCCTGCGGCGTGGATCAAGGGGCGGCCCAGCATGGCCCATCTTCATCAGCATGAGCTCAAGACCCTCGCGAGGGGCCAAGCCTCGCGGGGCAGACGACAAGAGGCTATCTCAGGCACGGCCTTGTCAGGCTGGCTCACGAGGAGGCGGAGAGATCAAGGCGGGGTACCTCACGAGGTGCCCATGACGCAAGCCATGACAACCAAGGGCGCCAGGCGGGCGCCAGGCCGTGCAGTGTCCTCCCTTTCCTCTTTGGTGCAAAGGGAGCAAGCGCAGGCGGGAGCATCCAGCAAAGGCGTCCATTTCGGTGCAACAAGACCAAGACCAGCAGAACGGCAGGATGGAGGTCATCGTGGAGCCCAAGCCGACGTCACCCCCAGAGTCTTTGGCAGGCAAGGACCAACTTTAGTCAAGATAAGTGTACTAGATGTTCCCCTTCAAAATGGCCAATTGTTGGCGCCCTTCCCGCTCAATATTTGGGAGGAGGCCCAGGGCCCTAGCCTATAAATAGGACTAGCCACCGCAAGATAGGGACAAGGGGGATCCTCACCAGGAAACCAGTAGAGAGAGCGACTGAACTCCCCCTAGCAATTCATCGCACCAGCCAAGGACAGACCCTCGCGAGGCTGTTCTCTCTTGTATTGTTCATCATCAGCCCAAGAGGCAATCCACCTCACCACACACTGGAGTAGGGTATTACACCACAATGGTGGCTTGAACCAGTATAAACTCTGTGTCTCTTGTGTTGTTCCTTTGATTGCTTAGATCCTAGCGAGGCGGCGAGGCGCGGGCAGTAGACGGCTAGATCTCCGCACGCACCCCAGAGTTCGAACCTAGAGGGTCTGCCGGAACCCGAAATCCGACAAACCTTCATTCGACAGCCAGGTTCCAGGACAATGTCAAAAGAGTCCGAGCTACTCCGTGGCAGGATAGCCGAGCTCGTCAAGAGCTCAATTAACCACTCCGGCGGTAGGCGGAGACAAAGCCAGGTTAGGCCACACAACGCGGCTTAACCGCTCCGTGGCAAACAAACATTTTTTCGGATTTTCTTTGCAGGTCCACTTTTGTGTAGGCCATCACTGGCGACATGGCGACCCAACACATGCGGGGACGAACATACCAAGAAGGGAAACAACTCGAACGTGTACGGGAATCCCCAGATATTCCTGTTGATGACCATCCGATTACTATCCGGATCCGCACACAGCTCCCCCTCCCTGGTCTCAGTAGGTTCTGAAGTCATATTTCTTTTAATCGCACTACTTGTACCCGTACGCCTCGATGTATTATTCAATTACAACATGTGGCTTTATATGACGCTTACTTGTTGTTCTTTCTTATTGATATTCTTTGTCAAATGGCATCCGTAAATTAAAATATACCTTAATATGCCAGGGGCCTCGTTGTACCCATAATACGGTAATAAAGTCTGAATACCTTCATGGTCGTTCGGCACCCCGAACTTATAGCATTATATGCATCGGCTCCGAATCATGTCTTGGTCAATAGTTGGGTTGCCCGGCTCCTGTGCTTGCTACCCTACATTCCTGTATATTGGCTAGGGTAGTAAAGGGAGAACTACTACAATTGTGTCTTGGTTCTTCCGAACGAGCACCTCAGTAGAGAAAGACGAAAACTGACTGTCATGATACGGCGAGAGCTGGTCAGTTGTTCGAGAGGTTGCAAAATCTTTAAGGATTTCTTCCGCATTATGTGATAACTAATGCAGCGTGTGATGGATCCGCTTTTTCTTCCGATCAGGTGCTTATAGAGCCCCTAGTGTGGTCTTCCGAACACCAGGGGCTGCACCTACCTTTCTTTTGTCAAACTCCTATGGCTAAGTGAGGGTGATAAAGCCTTATAGTCCGATTGCCTGGTTCGTTGCACTTAACACCTCCTTCAAGGACCCAAAACTGGGGTAAAGAGTGCTCAGGTTTATCCCGAACACCCCCCGTACTTCTTACGTGGGGGCAGAAGCCGACGACTGGCCAACTCTCAGGATTATTATATAAAAAACGGCCGCACAGGAGGTAAAACTCGTACATAACAGGCATTATATCATATAAATGACCTTGTTCAATATTACATAGGATAACATGAATGTATTCACGGGAATATAATATCCTTGGCACATTGCTCCGCCACAAGGCAGGATCCTTTCAGGACATTGTCATAATATAACTCGGGCTTGCGGTGCTCCTTCCCCGTAGGCGGTCCTTCGGTCATCAACTTTTCGGCATCCATCTTCGCCCAGTGCACCTTTGCGCGGGCGAAGGCCATTCACGCACCTTCCATACAGACCGACCACTTGATGACTTCAAGTTGAGGGCAGGCACTTACAAGCCGCTTCACGAGCCCAAAGTAGCTGCTAGGAATCACCTCGGCGGGCCATATCCGGATAATTAAATCCTTCATGGCTAGTTCGGCCGCCCTATGCAGCTCGATCAACTGTTTGAGTTGATCGGCAAAGGGCACTGGATACTCTGGCGCCAGATATTGCGACCATAAGAGCTTCTCCGCAGAGCTCCTTTCTTCGGCTCAGTAGAATTGTGCGGCATCAGATATGCTGAGCGGCAGCTCCGCAAACACCCCTGGAGAAATCCGAATTTGAATTAGTAACGAGATTTTCTCCCTCTAAATACTTGCTTTGCATAGACGAAGCCTTACCCGCCGCAATCTTTCTGGCCTCCTGGATTTCCTGCATGGCGCCCTGGGCTTCGCTCCGGGCATCGCGTGTGACTTGACGAGCCTTGGTGAGTTTGGATTCTTTCTCCGTTAAACTCTGCTCCAAGGTCCCGCATTTATTCATGGCCTCTTGGAGCTCTTGCTGCACTTCAGTAATCCTGGCTTCGTGCTTTTCAGGAAGTTCCTACTCAGTGGCCGCCTTCTTCTCGGCCTCGGCCACCGCCTTCTTAAGAGCTTCGACTTCGGCCGTCGCTCCTAAGAGCACATCATGAAAAAAATTCATCATACTCAATTATTCATTCGCGCTGAATGCGAACAAGGTTTTTTCATACCTTGGTTATCCTCCAACTGCTTCTTCACTTGGCCGAGTTCTTCTTCGTCCCGCTCTAGACTCTGCTTCAGTCTGGAGACTTCCGCAGTATGAGAGGCGGCAGTCACTACAGACGCCTGCTTATAAAAAAACAAAAGAGGGAGAGGCGTGACAAGGTAAGTCTCTTGCGAACATATATTCGATCCTCTGTTCGGTTTTTCTTCCGAACACCGAACAATGTATCAGGGGCTACTATCTATACTATAACACTCTTTGAAACCTCATAACATACCTCAAAGCCCGTTATAAGACAGATGCAGGCTTCATTCAGCCCGCTTTCAGCAGACTGAATCTTCTCAATCATCGCACCCATTAGGGCACGTCGTTCCTCAACGATGGAGGGGCTCTTCCGTGCTGCTGATAAGGTATCCGGCACCTCTGGTTGGGCTGAGGTTTCCGGTGGAACAAGCGCAACTCCTTCTGTCAAGGGAGGTGCCCGCCTGATTCCGGAGCCGTGTTGGTCTCCGGAACTATGTCCGGCTGGGGGCCAAATTCAAGATAGTCCCCGCCGTCGATGTCCATGGGAGCCTTTTCCCCCGTGTGTCCGGCCGCCGAGGTTCGACCCTCCGGCGCTGCCTTGACGGTCTTCCCACCCCCTCCTTGGCCTGGGTCCCTTCGGGACGATACCTCGGTGTCATTCACGTGTTTGGGGAAGGGGGCCGTTGGGGGTGTCCCACTGTCCATAGCATCCGAGCCTAGTGAATCCTCTGATGAGGATTGTTCGGCGCGGGACCTGGCCGGAATGCAAAAAAGACATGACGCAATGCGTTAAATGCTGTACGATAGTGAATCTGGATACAGAAACGTGTCCGGGATTTATATACTCACGATTTCACAAGGGGCTGGACCCTGGGATCCCACTCCGGGCTGCTGTCGGTGGCGGTGGTGGATTCCTCCGGGAGGGGAGTCTTACCCCTCTTAGGCGACTCAGCCTCCAAGTGTGTGGGGGCCGTCCGTTTCTTCCTCCCCCTTGCTGGGGGGGATCGGCTTTCCTCTTCTTCCTTGTCCTCTTTTGAGGAAGAGCAGGCCTTAGAGTCTTTGGATATTGTGTCCAAAGTGCCTTGGCAACGAAGGCCGCCCCTGGTCTCTTTGGCCTCTTTCTCGGTTTTCTTCTTCAGCGCCATATAAGGCGCCGGGACCAGCATTTTTGCCAGAAGTGGGCTGGCTGGTTCTTCTGGCAGCGGGGCCGGGTAGTAGATCTGCCCGCCTTCTTCATCCAGCCCTAGGAGAGTTGTGGGAAAATACATTAGGCGTTTCCCTTGGATTATGCCGATAAAGCATACGACTTGCTAACATACGAAGACTTACCGAACTCGCGGGTCAGGACAGTTGGTACCTGCGGTCCTTGGTTGAATCCGGCCATGACTTGCCGGACTTAAAGAGCACCTTCGAGATGTCTTTGCGATGAGCCAAAGAACCCTAGCAGGGTCTGGTGCTTGGCCGGGTCGAATTCCTATAAATTACAAGCCCGGTGTTGACAAGGGAGAATCCGGCGAACTAACATCACCTGGACTACGTTGACAAGTTTGATATTCTTGTCTTCCATACCCTTGACACGCGCCTGGAGCACCGCCAACTCATCTGGCGAAGACCAGTTCAGGCCCTTCTTGGGCCAGGACGTAAGCCGCAATGGAGCCCCGGATTGGAATTCGGGAGCTGCGACCCATTTTGTGCCGCGTGGCTCAGTGACATAGAACCATTGTTGTTGCCACCCTTTGACGGAGTCATTGAAGGTACCTGATGGCCATGTAACGTTGGGAATCTTGCTCACCATGGCTCCTCCTCATTCAGTGTGCTCGCCGCTCACCACCTTGGGCTTCACATTGAAAATCTTCAGCCATAATCTGAAGTGTGGAGAGATGCGGAGGAAGGCCTCGCACACGACGATGAATGTCAAGATGTTGAGGAAGGAATTGGGGGATAGATCATGAAATTTGATCCCCTAGTAATACATAATGCCACGAACAAATGGGTGGAGGGGAAACCCTAGCCCGCAGACAAAGTGAGGGAGGAATACAACCCTCTCGTGGGGTTCCGGAGTAGGGACGATATGTCCCACCGTCGGAAGGCGGTGGCCGATTTTGTTGGCCAGATACCCGGCCTCCCGAAGGTTCTTGATATCCTTCTCCTGGATGGTAGAGGCCATCCACTTGCCTCCTGCTCCAGATCTGGACATTTTCGGAGGACCTTCGTGGGTGAAGAAGGTAAAAGCTTGGGCGCGAGGGCTCGAGAATGGATGAGCAGAGGAAGAAGAAGGCGTGGGTGAAAAAGGGGAATTCTTATCTCCTTATAAAGGCAGAAGGAATCGTGCGCCTCCCCACTTACCTTGTAAACTCGCTTATTCCCCAAGCGCCGTGTTAATGGCGCGTTGGATTACCCACACCCGATTTGATGAGAATCCCGTGATAAGGGGACACGATCTCTGCTTCAACAAGATGTGCCAATAAAACCGCCTCGCAAGGTGTGGAGTAGCAGGTTGAGAAAATGGTTCGAATAATGACCGGGCCGTGGCGTGATGTCACGCTATGGATAAGTTGTCAGCAGATTAGACTCGTGGAATATTGTACTCTCTACGGTGGTATGTGGAATTTATTTTGCAAAGCCAGACACGATTCTTGTGTTCAAGATCTACTTTGGAGTATTCGGAGAAGGAACCCGCCTTGCAATGCCGAAGACAATCTGGACTATATGCTTATGCCGGACTGTTGGACAAGATACAAGATTGAAGACTTCGTCTCGTGTCCGGGTGGGACTCTCCTTTGCGTGGAAGGCAAGCTTGGCAATTCGGATATGTAGATTCCCTTCACTGTAACCGACTCTGTGTAACCCTAGCCCCCTCCGGTGTCTATATAAACAGGAGGGTTTAGTCCGTAGGACGAGAACAATCATAACCATGGGCTAGCTTCTAGGGTTTAGCCGCTACAATATCATGGTAGATCAACTTTTGTAATACTCATATCATCAAGATCAATCAAGCAGGCAGTAGGGTATTACCTACATAGAGAGGGCCCGAACCTGGGTAAACATCATGTCCCCCCGCCTCCTGTTACCATTAGCCTTAGACGCACAGTTCGGGACCCCCTACCCGAGATCCGCCGGTTTTGACACCGACACTGAATATGGCGCAGCCCTTCCCCTCTCCAACACCTCCTCCTCCTCCATAGTGCTTGGCGAAGCCCTGCTGGAGAACTGCAAGCTCCACCACCATGCCATCGTGTTGCCAGAGCTCTCCCTCAACTTCTCCTCTCCCCTTGCTGGATCAAGGAGGAGATGTCCCCAGGATGTACGTGTGTTGAACACGGAGGCATCATCCGTTCAGCGTTATATGAGATCTTCCGTGATTTGAATCGCCGCGAGTACGACTCCATCATCCGCGTTCTAGTAACGCTTCCGCTTAGCAATCTTCAAAGGTACGGAGATGCACATCCTCTCTCTCTCTTGTTGCTAGAATCTCCTAGATTGATCTTGGTGATACATAGGAAAATTTTGAATTATTGCTACGTTCCCCAACAATATTCCTGTTATGTTATGCTCCAAATTCAAGTATAAAAAGAAAGACTAACTTCTGACGAGCGAGCGGAGCAAGGCCCGTCGCGCGGTAGGCTTGTGCCGAAGCGGAGCTTAGCGAGTCTAAAGTTATCCCATGTTGGCCTGATACGTCTCCAACGTATCTATAATTTTTGATTGTTCCATGCTATTATATTACCTGTTTTGGATGTTTATGGGATTTGTTATACATTTTTATATTATTTTTGGGACTAACCTACTAACCGGAGGCCCATCCCATATTGTTGTTTTTTTGCCTATTTCAGTGTTTCGCAGAAAAGGAATATCAAACGGAGTCCAAATGGAATGAAACCTTTGGGAGACTCATTTTTGGAACGGAAGCAATCCAGGAGACTTGGAGTAGACGTTAGGGAAGCTTCGAGGAATCCACAAGGCAGGGAGGTGCGCCCTACCCCCTGGGCGCCCCCCACCCTCATGGGCCCCTCGTGGCTCTCCTGACCAACTTCTTTCGCCTATATATATCCATTTACCCTAGAACCTATCGGGAGCACAATAGATCGGGAGTTCCGCCGCCGCAAGCCTCTGTAGCCACCAAAAACCAATCAGGACCCTGTTCTGGCACCCTACCGGAGGGGGGATCCCTCACCGGTGGCCATCTTCATCATCGCGGCGCTCTCCATGATGAGGAGGGAGTAGTTCACCCCCGGGGCTGAGGGTATGTACTAGTAGCTATGTGTTTGATCTCTCTCGCGCGTGTTCTTGATGTGACACGATCTCTATGTATCGCGAGCTTTGCTATTATAGTTGTATCTCATGATGTTTCTCCCCCTCTACTCTCTTGTAATGAATTGAGTTTTCCCCTTGAAGTTATCTTGTCGAATTGAGTCTTTAAGGATTTGAGAACACTTGATGTATTTCTTGCCGTGCTTAACTATGGTGACAATGGGATATTCACGTGATCTACTTGATGTATGTTTTGGTGATTAACTTGCGGGTTCAATGAACTTATGCATAGGGGTTGGCACACGTTTTTTTCTTGACTCTCCGGTAGAAACTTTGGGGCACTCATTGAAGTACTTTGTGTTGGTTGAATAGGTGAATCTGAGATTGTGTGATGCATATCGTATAATCATGCCCACGGATACTTGAGGTGACATTGGAGTATCTAGGTGACATTAGGGTTTTGGTTGATTTGTGTCTTAAGGTGTTATTCTAGTACGAACTCTATGATAGATATAACAGAAAGAATATCTTTGTGTTATTTTACTATGGACTCTTGAATAGATCGATCAGAAAGGATAACTTTGAGGTGGTTTCGTGCCCTACCATAATCTCTTCGTTTGTCTTCCGCTATTAGTGACTTTGGAGTGACTCTTTGTTGCATGTTGAGGGATAGTTATATGATCCAGTTATGTTATTATTGTTGAGAGAACTTGCACTAGTGAAAGTATGAACCTTAGGCCTTGTTTCCTACCATTGCAATACCGTTTATGCTCACTTTTATCATTAGTTACCTTGCTGTTTTTATATTTTTCAGATTATAAAAACCTATATCTACCATCCATATTGCACTTGTATCACCATCTCTTCGCCGAACTAGTGCACCTATACAATTTACCATTGTATTGGGTGTGTTGGGGACACAAGAGACTCTTTGTTATTTGGTTGCAGGGTTGTTTGAGAGAGACCATCTTCATCCTACGCCTCCCACGAATTGATAAACCTTAGGTCATCCACTTGAGGGAAATTTGCTACTGTCCTACAAACCTCTTCACTTGGAGGCCCAACAACTTCTACAAGAAGAAGGTTTTGTAGTAGACATCAAACTCTTTTTTGGCGCCGTTGCCGAGGAGGTGAGTGCTTGAAGGTATATCTTTAGATCTTGCAACCGAATCTTTTAGTTTCTTGTTTTATCACTAGTTTAGTTTATAAAAGAAAACTACATAAAAATTGGAATTGAGTTTGCCTCATACGTTTCATCTTTTTAATATCTTTCGTGAGAATGATGGAAAGGAAAATTGTGCTCAAGTGCTAGAAGAGGAAGTCTATATAATGTTTGGCACTAAATCTTTGTATGATGAGCATGATTGCAATTTTGTTAGTATGAATTCCTTGAATATCCATGATGCTAATGATATGCAAAGCCAAAAGCTTGGGGATGCTATGTTTAATGAAGATGATATTTTTTGTCCCCCCAAGTTTTGATGAGTAAATTTATTATGATGAAAGCATACCTCCTATTTATGATGATTATTGTGATGATACTTATGCCATAAAGAATAAAGTTGCTTATATGGAGAGTAGTAAATTTTCTATGCAAGTAGATCATGAAAATAATGCTTTATGTGCTGGTTATATTGTTGAATTCACTCATGATGCTACTAAAAATTATTATGAGGGAGGAACATATGCTTTTAGGAATTGCAATAATATCAAGTTTCCTCTCTATGTGTTGAAAATCTTGAAGTTATGCTTGTTTTCCCTTCCTATGCTAGTTGATTATTGTTTCCATAAGTTGTTTGCTGACAAAATCCCTATGCATAGGAAGTGGGTTAGACTTAAATGTGTTATTAATATGCTTCATGATGCTCTCTTTATGTTTCAATTCTTATCTTTTATATGAGCATCATTGTCATCATCATGCCTAGCTAGAAAGGCGTTAAAGAAAAATGCTTGTTGGGAGAAAACCCAATATTTACCTTTATTGTGTTTGTGTGTCCACATGATTATGCTACTGTAGTAATCACGTTTTATAGCTTTTCTTTCAATAAAGTGCCAAGTAAGACCTTTAGGATAGCTTACGGTGATAGTTGTGTTGATCCTGCTGAAAATCAGAAACTTTTGCACCCAGTAAATTAGTTTTGATAATTCAAAGAAACGTGATTTTGATCTGATTCTTTTTTCTTTGGATTGGTACACAAATTTCTCAGGCTTTCCTAATTTTTTAGAATTTTTGGAATTACAGAAGTACTCGAGTGATACATATTACTACAGACTGTTCTGTTTTTGACAGATTCTGTTTTCTATGTGTTGTTTGCTTATTTTGATGAATCTATGAGTAATATCGGAGGGTATGAACCATAGAGAATTTGGAATACCGTATATATTACACCAATATGAATTTAGAATGTGTTAACAACAGTACCTAAGTGGTGGTTTTATTTTCTTATACTAACGGAGCTTACGAGTTTTCTGTTGAGTTTTGTGTTGTGAAGTTTTCAAGTTTTGGGTAAAGATTCAATGGACTATGGAATAAGGAGTGGCAAGAGCCTAAGCTTGGGGATGCCCAAGGAACCCCAAGGTAATATTCAAGGACAACCAAGAGCCTAAGCTTGGGTATGGCCTGGATGGCATCCCCTCTTTCGTCTTCGTTCATCGGTAACTTTACTTGGAGCTATATTTTTATTCACCACATGATATGTGTTTTGCTTGGAGCGTCATTTTCTTTTGCTAGTATTTTATTGCTGTTATTTATAATAATGTTTTGCATCTATATTTTCAAAGAAAATGTCAAGGATAGCCTTTACCATGCTTATTTTGCAAGTATACATGTTGCTGTTTCAAAACAGAAAGTTTATCGATGTTGCAAAAATTCCCTAGAAAAGTAAGAATATGATAAATTGTTGAAACGTTTTGAAAAATAAGCTCTGATGAACTTTCTACAGTGTTATATTTTTCTCATAATTTTTGAAGTTAGTGAAGTATGATGAATCGTGCATTCTTTATAGACTGTACTATTTTGGCAGATTGCTGTTATGTTTGCATTGTTTGCATATGTTTGCTTGTTTAATGATTCTATTTGAGGATAGGAGTATTAAATATGTAGATGCATTTAGTATGCAATGTTGAATAATAATTTTAGTGATTTGTTACAGTAGAGAATGATAAGGTTATTGCGTTGATTTATACTAACTTATCTCATGAGTTCTTGTTGAGTTTTGTGTCGATAAAGTTTTTGAGATTTAGGAAACCAAGATATAAAAGGAATTAAGGAGACACAAAAGCTTAAGCTTGGGGATGCCCAAGGCACCCCAAGATAATATTTGAAGAAGTCTCAAGCATCCAAGCTTGGGGATGCCCCGGTAGGCATCCCACCTTTTTTCTTCAACAATTATCGGTTAGTATCGGTTGAACCTAAGTTTTTGCTTCTTCACATGATGTGTGCTATCCTTGAAATGTCATTTTGTTTTGTTTTCTTGCTGTTTGAATGAAATACCAAGATCTGAAATTCTTAAATGTTAGAGAGTCTTCACATAGTTGCATAATTATTTGACTACTCATTGATCTTCACTTATATATTTCTGAGTAGTTTGTCATTTGCTCTAGTGCTTCACTTATATCTTTTAGAGCACGGCGGTGGTTTTATTTTGTAGAAATAGATGAACTCTCATGCTGCACTTATATTACTTTGAGAGTCTTAAACAGCATGGTAATTTGAATAAAAACTATCATAGAAAGTGCATTGAACACTATGATCAATTTGATGCTTGATAATTGTTTTGAGATATAAAGGTGGTAATGTTAGAGTCATGCTAGTTGGGTAATTATGAAATTGAGAAATACTTGTGTTGAAGTTGGCAAGTCCCGTAGCATGCATGCATGGTAAAAGTTGTGTAACAAATTTGTAGCATGGGGTGCTCTTTTGATTGCCTTCCTTATGAGTGGAGGTCGGGATCACGCGATGGTTAACTCCTACCAAACCTTCCCCTAGGAGCATGCGTAGTAGTACTTTGCTTTGAGGGCTAATAAATTTTTTTAATAAGTATATGAGTTCTTTATGACTAATGTGAGTCCATGGATTATACGCACTCTTACCATTCCATCATTTCTAGCCTCTACGGTACCGTGCATTGCCCTTTCTCACCTTGAGAGTTGGTGCAAACTTCACCGGCGCATCCAAACCCCGTGATACGATATGCTCTATCACACATAAACCTCCTTATATATTCCTCAAAACAGCTACCATACCTACCTATTATGGCATTTCCATAGCCATTCCGAGATATATTGCCATGCAAATTTCCACTGTTTCATTTATTATGACACGTTTCATCATTGTCATATTGCTTTTGCATGATCATGTAGTTGACATCGTATTTGTGGCGAAGCCACCATGCATAATTTTTCATACATGTCTCTCTTGATTCATTGCATATCCCAGTACACCGTCGGAGGCATTCATATAGAGTCATATTTTGGTCTAGTATGAAGTTGTAATTCATGAGTTGTAAGTAAACAGAAGTGTGATTATCATTATTATTAGAGCATTGTCCCTGGAAAAGAAAGGCCAAAAAAAAGAGAAAGGCCAAAAAAGGAGAAAGGCCAAATAAAAGGAAGGCCCAAAAAAGGGGGGAGAATGCTACTATCCTTTTCCACACTTGTGCTTCAAAGTAGCACCATGTTCTTCATATAGAGAGTCTCTTATTTTGTCACTTTCATATACTACTGGGAATTTTTCATTATATAACTTGGCTTGTATATTCCAACGATGGGCTTCCTCAAAATGCCCTAGGTCTTCGTGAGCAAGCAAGTTGGGTGCACACCCACTTAGTTTCTTCTGTTGAGCTTTCATACATTTATAGCTCTAGTGCATCCGTTGCATGGAAATCGCTACTCCTCGTGTTGATATCAATTGATGGGCATCTCCATAGCCCGTTGATTAGCCTCGTCAACGTGGGACTATCTCCTTTTTTGTCTTCTCCACACAACCTCCATCATCATATTCTGTTCCACCCATAGTGCTATATCCATGCCTTACGCTCATGTATTGCGTGAGAGTTAAAAAAGATGAAGCGCATTAAAAGTATGATCCAATTGCTTGGCTGAAACCGGGGTTGTGCATGATGGGAGTATTTTGTGTGACGAAAATGAAACATAGCCTAACTATATGATAAGACATGATTACTTGTTAGTATGCTTGAAGTATTACTATTTTTATGTTAATATGAACTTTTATCTTGAATCATTTGGATATGAACATTCATGCCAAAATAAAGAAATTTACATTGAGAAATATGCTAGGTAGCATTCCACATAAAAATTCTGTTTTTATCATTTACCAACTCGAGGACGAGTAGGAATTAAGCTTGGGGATGCTTGATACGTCTCCAACGTATCTATAATTTTTGATTGTTCCATGCTATTATATTACCTGTTTTGGATGTTTATGGGCTTTGTTATACACTTTTATATTATTTTTGGGACTAACCTATTAACCGGAGGCCCAACCCATATTGCTGTTTTTTTGCCTATTTTAGTGTTTCGCAGAAAAGGTATATCAAACGGAGTCCAAACAGAATGAAACCTTCGGGAAAGTTACTTTTGGAACGGAAGCAATCCACGTGACTTGGAGTAGGCGTCAGGGAAGCTTCGAGGAAGCCACGAGGCAGGGAGGCGCGCCCTACCCCCCTGGGCGCGCCCCCCACGCTCGTAGGCCCCTCGTGGTCCCCTGACCGGCTTCTTTCACCTATA
>NC_041381.1:303318684-303342280 GCF_002162155.2 Triticum dicoccoides
TATACCCTAAAACCTCTCGGGAGCACAATAGATTGGGAGTTCCGCCGCCGCAAGCCTTTGTAGCCACCAAAAACCAATCGGGACCCTGTTTCGGCACCCTGCCGGAGGAGGGACCCCTCACCGCTGGCCATCTTCATCATCCCGACGCTCTCCATGACGAGGAGGGAGTAGTTCACCCTCGGGGCTGAGGGTATGTACCAGTAGCTATGTGTTTGATCTCTCTCTCTCTCTCGTGTTCTTGATGTGACACGATCTTGATGTATCGCGAGCTTTGCTATTATATTTGGATCTTATGATGTTTCTCCCCCTCTACTCTCTTGTAATGAATTGAGTTTTCCCCTTGAAGTTATCTTGTCAGATTGAGTCTTTAAGGATTTGAGAACACTTGATGTATGTCTTGTCGTGCTTATCTGTGGTGATAATGGGATATTCACGTGATCTACTTGATGTATGTTTTGGTGATCAACTTGCGGGTTCAATGAACTTATGCATAGGGGTTGGCACACGTTTTCGTCTTGACTCTCCGGTAGGAACTTTGGGGCACTCTTTGAAGTACTTTGTGTTGGTTGAATAGATGAATCTGAGATTGTGTGATGCATATCGTATAATCATGCCCACGGATACTTGAGGTGACATTGGAGTATCTAGGTGACATTAGGGTTTTGGTTGATTTGTGTCTTAAGGTGTTATTCTAGTATGAACTCTATGATAGATCGAACGGAAAGAATAGCTTTGTGTTATTTTACAACGGACTCTTGAATAGATTGATCAGAAAGGATAACTTTGAGGTGGTTTCGTACCCTACCATAATCTCTTCATTTGTCTTCCGCTATTAGTGACTTTGGAGTGACTCTTTGTTGCATGTTGAGGGATAGTTATATGATCCAGTTATGTTATTATTGTTGAGAGAACTTGCACTAGTGAAATTATGAACCTTAGGCCTTGTTTCCTACCATTGCAATACCGTTTATGCTCACTTTTATCATTAGTTACCTTGCTGTTTTTATATTTTCAGATTATAAAAACCTATATCTACCATCAATATTGCACTTGTATCACCATCTCTTCACCAAACTAGTGCACCTATACAGTTTACCATTGTATTGGGTGTGTTGGGGACACAAGAGACTCTTTGTTATTTGGTTGCAGGGTTGTTTGAGAGAGACCATCTTCATCCTACGCCTCCCATGGATTGATAAACCTTATGTCATCCACTTGAGGGAAATTTGCTACTGTCCTACAAACCTCTGCACTTGGAGGCCCAACAACGTCTATAAGAAGGTTGTGTAGTAGACATCAGGGCTGCCCCTGCGGTACGGATCAGTATTGACCTAGGTCACTTGTGTTATATATACCTCTTGTAAGCCACCATAGGGGATAGTTGACCAGTTGTAAATCCCCGATGTTTGTAACCTCCCCCGATATAGTGAAGTTTGGCTGGCTGGCGCCCGTTGTTTTTCCCCTTTGTGTTGGAGGAGTTTTCCACATTAAAATCTCGTGTCCCTTGCTTGTTTTCGTTCTTCATCGTGTTCGGTTGCATGTCGAATCTCTAATAAGTTGTATCAGAGCCTTGTTTCTGTCTAGGGTTTCGATGACATGGCATTGATGAAGTTCGATCTTCCGCTGTTGTACTATGTCACGAGGTTTTTCTTGTGGCAAGTGAAGATGCGGGCTGTCCTAGCACATCCCCATCTATACAAGGCGCTAGATGGCTTCGGTGGAAAAGAACCGAAGGCGTGGACCGAGGATGAGAAGCGCAGAGATTGTAAGGCTTTGTATATAATTCATCTTCATCTATCTAATAATATTTTGCAAGAAGTGTTGGAGGAGCAATCTGCAGTAGGTGTCTGGCTAAAACTGGAGTCAATCTGCATGTCCAAGTATCTGACCAATAGGATGCACATGAAGATGAAGTTGTTCATACACAAGTTGCAAGAAGGTGATTCAATGCTAAACGACTTGTCGATCTTCAAGGAGATCGTATCTGACTTACAGTCTATGGACGTAAAGTATGATGATGAAGATTCAGGTCTTTTGCTTTTATGTTCTCTGCCTAGTTCTTTTTCAAATTTTCGAGGTACTATATTATATAGCCGTGATGAACTAACTGTTGTTGAAGTATATCAGGACCTTCAACAGAAGGAAAAGATGAAAGATATGTTGCAATATAATGAGTCGTACTCCAAAGGAGAAGCTTTGCAGGCATGAGGTATGACTGAGCACAAAAGTTACTACAACAACAACAACAACAAATAGAGATAAAAGCAAGAACGACAGAGGTCATTTGAAGTCCAGAGGATCTGGGAAGGACAAATTCTGCAGGTACTGTAAGAAAGAGGGTCACTTCATTGATGAGTGTTGGAAGTTGGAAAATAAGGAGAAGAGGAACGATACATGGAAACCTAAAAAGAAATCCAATGGTGATGGTAAGGTCAATGTTGCATCTGGTAATAAATCTAATTGAGATGATGCTTTAGTTGTTTTTGCTGGATGTGTTTCATGTCATGATGAATGGATACTTGATTCTGCCTGTTCGTTTCATATATGCTGTAATAGAGATTGGTTCAGTACTTATGAGTTTGTGTAGAGTGGAGATGTTGTGTGTATGGGAGATGGCAACCCACGTGAGATTGTGGGCATTGGTTTTGTTCAGATGAGGACACATGCAAGCATGATACAGACGTTGACAGATGTGAGACTCATACCAGGCATGGCTAGAAACCTCATCTCGCTGAGTATGTCAAACGGTACAAGCACTCCGGTCAGGTGGACTGCTGAAGGTAACAAAAGGTTCCCTCGTTCATATGATAGGTGAGTTGAATTCTGCTAAGTTATATGTTCTTAGAGGAAGTACTATTACTGGTTTTGCTGTTACTTCTGATAAATCCAATAAAACTAATATTTGGCATATGCGCCTTGGGTATATGAGTAAACTTGGCATGGCATAATTGACCAAGAGAGAACTTTTGGATGGCTGCAACATAAGTGAGTTGGAGTTTTGTGAGCACTGCATTTTTGGTAAGCACAAGAGGGTAAAGTTCAATGTTGTTGTTCATACCACAAAAGGTGTATTGGATTATGTACATGCTGATTTGTGGGGACCTGATGTAAATCCTCGCTTGTTGGTGCTCGTTATATGCTTACAGTTATTGATGATTACTCCAGAAAAGTGTGGCCTTATTTTCTGAAAAATAAATATGATGTTTTTGATGCCTTTAAGGATTGGAAAGTTATGGTAGAAAGGCAAACTGAGAGGAAGGTAAAAAATACTTTGCAATGGTATGGAATTCTAAAAGCTTTTCACAGTTATTGTAGAAACTGGCATCATCAGGCACCACACCATCATAGACACTCCTCAAGAGAATGGTGTGGCTGAGCGCATGAACAGAACCATCATCTCTAGGACTCGTTGCATGTTGTCCAATGCTTGCATGGGCAAACATTTTTGGACTGAAGCCGCCTCTACCACCTGCTACCTGATCAACAGGTCACCATCCATTCCACTTAATAAGAAAATTTCCATTGAGGTATGGTCTGGTACACCAGCTGATTATTCACAGTTGAGAGTTTCGGTTGCACTGCATATGCGCAGATTGATAATGGAAAACTTGAGCCCGGATCTATTAAGTGTGTGTTTATTGCTTACGGATCAGGAGTAAAAGGATACACGTTATGGAATCCTAAAACTAATAAGGTTTTTTGTGAGCAGGAGTGTTGTTTTCAATTAATCTATTATGTGTCATGATGATCTGTCCACATATACTTTTGTTGTAGAGCCACAACGAGTTATTGTGCAGGTGAAGAACTTTGATGAGGAGGAACATGTAATTGCTGATAATGATGGGGTTGCTCCAGATGCATAGATTGATAATAATGTTGATGATGCTCTAGATACAGAGGTTCATGGTGATGATGTTGTGCAACACTTGCCCCATGTTTTGAAGCGACAAGTTCAGTCTCTTGTAGATGTCAGGAGCAAGAGAGTCATTAAGAAATCTAAACGCCTAATTGAAAAGTGTGACATTGTTCATTATGCTTTCTGTTGTGCAGAATAGGTTGAGAACATCCATGAGTCATCCACATACACTAAAGTCGTTCTTTCCGATGACGGCAAGAAGTGGATTGCTGCTATGTAGGAAGAGATGCAGTCACTTGAGAAAAATGGCAGATGGGATGTTGTGCACCTGCCTAAACATAAGAAGACCGTTTGCTGCAAATGGATCTTCAAAAGAAAGGAGGGTTTGTCTCCTAGTGAGACCGCGAGGTTTAAGGCAAGGTTAGTGGCTGAGGGCTTCAGTCAGATACCAGGTATTGATTATAATGATGTGTTCTCTCTAGTTGTCAAACACAGTTCCATTTGTGCATTTTTTTGTATTGTTGCTATGCATGATCTTGAGCTTGAGCAGTTAGATGTCAAGACTGCGTTTCTGCCTGGTGAACTAGATGAGGAGATTTACATGGACCAACCAGAAGGTTTCATAGTGCCTGGTAAGGATAAATTTGTTTGCAAGTTAAAGAGGTCCCTATATGGTTTGAAACAATCTCCTAGACAGTGGTATAAAAGGTTTGATTCATTTATGAGAGCACATGGATTTAAGAGGTCTGCATATGATAGTTGTATTTGCATTAATTTGTTGATGGATCACCTATATACTTGTTGTTATATGTTGATGATATGTGGATTGCTGTCAAGGGCAAGAAAGATATCACTACTGTAAAGGCACAATTAAGTAGTGAGTTTGAGATGAAAATTCTAGGTATGGAGATTACCAGGGACATAAATTCTGGTTTGTTATTTCTTAGTCAGCAGAGTTAGATTAAGAAAGTTCTTCTTCGATTTAACGTGCATGATGCTAAGTCAGTAAGAACTCCCATTACTCCTCATTATAGTTTATCATCTTCTCATTGTCCAAGTAATGATGAAGAGTTTGAGTATATGTTAAGAGTTCCATATTCTGATGCCGTTGGTTCTTGAATGTATGCCATGGTGTGTTCTGGTCCTGATTTGTCATTTGCAATGAGTTTAGCTAGTCAATACATGCCTAACCCTGGTAAAGAACATTGGAAGGTTGTTCGATGGATTTTTAGGTACCTTCGTGGCACTTCCAATGCTTGTTTGAAATTCGGAAGGACTGGTGAGGTAGCTGGCTATGTGGATTCAGATTCTGCTTCCAACGATTTGGACAAGAGGAGGTCCCTTACAGGCTATGTGTTCACAATTGGTGGTTTTGTGTTGTGAGTTAGGGGGCAATGTTGCAACCACTAATTTCCTAGTCTACCAATGAAGCATAATACATGGCTATTGCAGAAGCATGTAAAGAATCAGTTTGGCTGAAAGGTTTGTATGCTGAGCTTTGTGGAGATAATTCTTGCATTAACTTGTTTGTGACAGTTAGAGTGCCATATACCTCACTAAGGATCAGATGTTCCATGAGTGTCGGTGTACAAAAATATGGGCTCTCCTTTGTACCCCTTTACTTATGCACGAGCAGTCAGAGCCGCGCCCGCAGCCACACTTAGCAGGGCATAGGAGGGAAGTCGAAGCCACAAGACAATCAAGGCAACACCAAGGCCAGAGACACAAGGAGCAAAGAGCGCGAGGTGGACTCCTCCGGCAAGATCCTTGCCGGGGCGGTCTCCGCAGGCCCGACAAGAGCCTTGCCGGGGCAACTTGCCCAATGCCAGCAGAGCGCGCCACCCTTGAGCCCAAGGGTTCCAACGCCATCGACCACATTGGAACCAAGGCTCGGGAAGTGCCTCCATGGTGGCATGCATATCTTCGTGAAGATCGTAAACACGTAAGATCAGATAAGGACCAGAAGACGACGATCCTCGGCAAGATCCTTGCCAAGGAAATCCACGAGACCTCCGGCAAGATCCTTGCCGGGGACGACCATAGTGCCGCGGCAAGACCCTTACCGAGGACATCAACAGGGCCGCGGCCAGGTCCGCGCCCACCAAGGCTCCACCACCGTTCCCATGCAGCTGCTAGCCCAGCCAGCCACGCGAGCACCTGCATGGCTACGTGCCGCCCTGAGGCCAACTCAGCAAGCACCTTCGTGGTGGCATGCAAATCTTCATGAAGACCCAGCCACCGTACCAGCTCAGCAGCCTGCCAGCCTACATGGCACCGCACGCCGCGCTGGCCTGGACGCGTGTTGCAGCAAGGCAAAGCAGCGACAACAAGAAGGGCACGTCGGTAGCGCATTAAATGCGTTTGTCTGACGCTGCCAGAGGATAGACTCAGCCACCGTATGCACTTTCCACCTCCTGTGTGCCACTGTGGCATCCCCTTTTTCCTATAAAAGGAGGCCCGAGGCATACTAGAGGGGGATTCGGCTCTTTTGAGCAAATCACGCACCGTAGGTACCTCAAGAACATTCATATATACACCAAAGCAGGACTAGGGTATTATGTGTCCTCGCGGCCCGAACCTGAGTAAATGATCCTTGTGCTGGCTCTTAGACCCACTCTTTCCACAATCTCGCACCCACACACTATAGTAGGGATTCCAGTGATCCCATAGGTGTTGTTTCCACCGACATCTTTGGTGCGCCAGGTAGGGGGTGCAGTTGTAAAAATCCGGTCTAGCAGCTAGTCTAGTAGTTCTTCGTCGCCATGGCTCCCAAGAGGAAGACGACGACGGCGATCGGTTCATCTGGAGCCAGACTGCCTGTACCGGTGCGGGCAAGTAGCGGGGCGGTCACGGACAGAACCTAGGGCGCGGCCCGCGAGCGCCCACATCGCTCTAGCAAACCAGGCCTGGCGAGCGGCATCGTTCGTGTGCAAGGCGACGGGCCGCACGCTGCAAAATCCAAAGACGGAGCCGGGCCCCCGCAGGCTGCGCGGGGTCCTCCCAGGGCGTCGCCGTGCCACCTACCGGCGGGGCGGCGGCCTCTGAGGGAGTCCTGGATTAGGGGGTATCCGGACAGCCGGACTATATACTTTGTCCGGACTGTTGAGGCGTGAAGATACAAGACTCAAGACTCTGTCTCGTGTCCGGATGGGACTCTCCTTTGCATGGAAGGCAAGCTTGGCGATCCGGATATGATATTTCCTTCCTTGTAACCGACTCCATGTAAACCCTAGCCCTCTCCGGTGTCTATATAAACCGGAGAGTTTAGTCTTTAGAGGGACGATCACAATCACAATCATCATAGGCTAGCTTCTAGGGTTTAGCCTCTATGATCTCATGGTAGATCAACTCTTGTACTACTCATATCATCAAGCAGGAAGTAGGGTTTTACCTCCATCGAGAGGGCCTGAACCTGGGTAAACACTGTGTCCCTTGCCTCCTGTTACCATCAGCCTAAGACGCACAGACCGGGACCCCCTACCCGAGATCCGCCGGTTTTGACACCGACATTGGTGCTTTCATTGAGAGTTCCTCTGTGTCGTCGCTGCAAGGCTCGATGGCCCATCTCGTTGTCAAGGACAACATCACTTCTGGGGGAGCGCTGGCTGTAGGCCAAGCTCTCTGACTAGGCAGCTTCACCATGGCTGCCCCATCGGCTGTCGCTCTGACGATGACCTCTCGGGTCATCACGCATAGCTTCCACGTCGATTCGAAACTCGCCGAACAGATGGATCCGATGGAGCTCTCCTCTCTTAATGAGCTCTTGGATCGCATCGCCGCTTTGGGAGTCGCCATAGATTATGACCGGATCGGGCTTAAACCCGACCAAAGGGACATTAAATCCCCGCCGGTCCCCACGAGATAGCGATAGTGGAGGAGCCACATACGGATTACCCCTCTATCTTGAGGACGAGTTATGTCCGGATCACCGAGCTCCCTGAGCCGGACACCCTCTCAAGGGAAGACATGACCCAGACCCTGGACTTAGAATCGGGTATTGGGCTGGAGAAATTGGGCAGCATTCCGGATCCCGAGCTGTCAAGCCCGGAAGCTTCCCTGCCCCAGGGCGTTAGATCGGATCAGAATCCAGATTCAGCTACACCCACCCACCCATACTTAAACCCTCTCTCCCATATCAGACAAGAGCCCCAAAGAGATAGTACATCGCTACTAGGCCAGATTCCTGCTTGTACTAAACAAGGTCAAGGACTGTCGTGAGGAGGATGCAGTCTCACTTTTCTGCAAGAATTGCACGAACAAAGGAATCCTTAATGCCATAAGTCGTCGTGACATAGCACACTTTGTTGACTTGGCAACCATAGTACAGAAGTACTATGTGATGGAAAGCGCCTGGAAAACCCAAACAAAATTTTGGGATAGTCCGGCTATCACTAAAACCTCTATCCGAGCTAAACGGGCAAACTCTCGTAAGTCAGTCGATCCAATCCCCAAAAAACCAAAGCCCATCCCAGGGCATGGAACCTTATTGGAAGAATGGCTCAACTGGCCATGTGAACTCCACAGCACGCCGGACACTACACCAACGCATAGCCTTAGAGCATGTTGGATACTCCGGCAGGTAGCAAAAAGTGGCGAGGATCTTCTCGAAAGCCATAAAGCAGAACAAAATCCCGCCAAGGAAAACAATGCGGTACTAACTGTCTTCGAGACTTTTGCCTCAAATAATAGGCGCAAGCGAGCTCATCGAAGCTCCGCTGAAATCTGCCACGTGGCAAAAATAAATCCTTGGACTGACACTGCTATAACTTTCAGCGCTAGTGATGAACCTCAATTCCAGACAGTCCGGGTACCAGCCGCTTTGGTCCTTAGCCCAATCGTGGACGGCTTCCGGCTCACCAAAGTACTCATGGACGGCGGAAGAGGATTAAACTTAATCTATGAAGAAACACTCAGCAAGATGGGAATGGATAAAAGCCGCATTGAGCAAAGCGGCACAACCTTCAGGGGAATCATCCCTAGTCGGGAAGCGCGGTGTGCAGGAAAATTCACACTCGATGTGGTATTTGGCACCCCGGAGAATTACAGGTCCGAAGAAATCACATTCCAAGTAGCTCCTTTCAGCAGCGGATACCACGCCCTTTTAGGGCGGGACGCGTTTACAAGCTTTCAAGCTATACCCCATTACGGGTACATGAAGCTTAAAATGCCCAGACACAACAGAATCATTACTCTAGCCAGTGATCCGGACGTCGCACTTCGCGCCGAAAACAAAACCACAGCGCTAGCCCTGGAAGCATTATCTGAAGCCCTAGCAGACGAAGAACTAACAACGCTACGTGTGGACAGGGACGACGTGATACTCGACAAGCGACCCAAGTCCACCTCATTTAAACCCGCAGACGAGATAGTTAAATTCCAGGTCCATCCAACATACCCCACGAAGACAGCTTCCATCGGGACACAGTTGAACACCACAATGGAGGCCGCACTGCGAGACTTCCTACGCGAGAATTGGGACATTTTCTCCTGGCACCCATCGGACATGCCGGGCATCCCACGCAGACTGGCCGAACACAGCCTCAATATACTAAAAGGATACAAGCCTATCATGCAGACTCTAAGGCACTTTTCAGAGCCTAAACAGCAAGCCATGGGGGAAGAGCTAGCCAAACTACTCGAGGCCGGATTCATCAGAGATATCAAGCATCCGGATTGGCTGGCAAATCTGTTAATGGTACCAAAGAAGGACAAATCCTAGCGCCTATGCATCGACTTCAAAGACCTCAATAAGGCTTGCCCCAAGGATCCCTTTCCCCTCCCTCACATCGACCAAATCATCGATGCCACAGCAGGACACGACTCGCTATGTTTGCTTGACGCATACTCCGGATACCATCAAATAAAGATGGCAGAGTCCGACCAAGCCGCAACAGCTTTCATAACGCCATATGGTCCTTTCTGCTTCAACACTATGCCTTTAGGGCTTAAAAATGCCGGCGCAGCCTATCAATGCATGATTCAAACATGCCTGGAAAAGCAAATCGGCAAAACAGTGGAGGCATACATGGACGATGTGGTCATAAAAACAAGACACGTCGAAACCCTAATAGACGACTTGAGGCTTACGTTCAATAACCTCCGAACATACGACATCAAGCTGAACCCGGAAAAATGTGTTTTCGGCGTCCCCTTTGGGAAACTGTTGGGCTTCATTGTTTCCAATAGAGGAATTGAAGCGAATCCGGCAAAAATCCGTGCTCTGTCGCAGTTGGCTATACCAACAGACCTCAAGCACATCCAGAAACTAGCTGGATGCGTGGCTGCCTTAAGCTGCTTTATCTCCAGGTTAGGAGAAAAGGCACTACCTCTTTACCGCCTTGTTCAGCGCACCGAACACTTCGTGTCGACGGATGCAGCCGCGGTCGGGCTGGATGAAATAAAGACCTTATTGGCCAGTAATCCAGTCCTAACAGCGCCAAACATTGGTGAACCTATGCTGCTGTACATAGCTGCAACACATCAAGTTGTAAGCGCAGTGCTCGTCGTCGAACGAGAGGTTGACGGATACAAATTCCTGCTCCAGAAGCCGGTTTATTACGTATCCACGGTCCTCACCCCATGCAAATTCCGATACCCACACTATCAAAAAATAGAATATGCGGTCTTCATGGCATCCCGGAAAGTACGACCTACTTTCAAGAGTGTTTGATTACGGTGGCCCCCGAAGTACCACTCAACGACATAATAAATAACCGCAATGCTACAGGCCGGATTGCTAAATGGGCCATCGAGCTCCTTCCGTTCGACATAACATACAAGCCACGGCGGGCCATCAAGTCGCAGGTCTTGGCTGACTTTGTCGCTGAATGGACAGAAGTCGAACTCCCTAAAGAGTACGACGCGTAATCTAATTGGATTATGCACTTCGACGACTCTAAAATGCTGGCCAGATTGGGAGCAGGCGTAGTCCTGACGTCTCCCACCGGAGACACGGTCCAGTATGTACTCCAAATATTATACACAGACTCCAACAATGCAGCCGAATACGAGGCTCTATTGCACAGTCTTCGGATGGTAGTCTCTATGGGCATTCAACGCTTGGAGGTGCGCAGGGATTCAAACCTTGCAATATCACAAATAAACGGAGACTTTGATGCCAAGCATCCGAAAATGGTGGCCTATCATAATGTCGTCCTCAAAATGTCAGCTCGGTTCGAGGGGCTCGAATTCCACCATGTGGCTCGAGAAAACAATAAGGCGGCGGATATCCTCGCCTGCATTGGCGCTAAACGCGACCCTGTACCACCTAACATATTCCTAGAAAGGTTGTTCAAGCCATCTGTGGTATGGGAAGGGGAGTCCGGCAGCACTAGCACGGATCCGAATACACCCCCAGATTCTGAACCATCAGACATAACCGTAGGCTCCACCACCGAAATAACACCTTCGGCCCACGAAATCATGGTTGTAATCGGCTCGTGGACTGAACCTTTCTTGGCCTACCTAAATAGGCAGGGGCTCCCCGAAGACCAGAATGAAGCAAGTTGCATCGCGCGGCATTCTAAAGCTTACAAAGTCCATGAAGGGGAACTCTATAAGAAAAGCGCGACCGGAGTGCTCCAAAGGTGCATCTCCGAAGAGGAAGGACGATAGCTCTTGGCCGAAATCCATGTCGGACTGGGTGGGCACCACGCCGCGGCTCGAGCATTAGTCAGCAAGGCCTTCCGTACAGGCTTTTATTGGCCAACAGCCCGAGCAGATGCACAGGACCTTGTCCAACACTGCGTCGGTTGCCAGCTCTTTACCAATCAGAGTCATATGCCCCCTACCGCTCTCCAGACAATCCCCATCACTTGGCCCTTTGCAGTCTGGGGGTTGGATATGGTCAGACCCCTTAAAGGGGGAAGCCATAATAAAAAATACTTATTGGTCATGGTGGGCAAGTTCACCAAATGGATAGAAGCTAAACCAGTCAAAACGGTCGAATCCGGACCAGTGATAGACTTCATATCCGTGGTTGTACACCGATACGGCATCCCCCACAACATCATCACTGATAATGCTCAAACTTCACAGCCGACGAAGTGAAAACCTAGTGCGGCAACATGGGCATTAAGCTCGATTACGCCTCCGTCTACCATCCCCAAACAAACGGTCAGGTCAAACGTGCAAACGGTCTCATTATGAGCGGCATCAAACCCAGACTAGTGCGATCCTTGACAGAGTCGGATATGCACAGGGTCGAAGAGCTCGACTCCGTACTCTGGGGGCTGCGGACCACGCCGAGTCGCACCACCGGATATACACCATATTTTATGGTGTACGGAGCGGAAGCAGTACTACCCTGCGACATAATACATGATTCGCCTCGTGTACGCATGTACAAAGGGAAGGAAGCCGAGTTAGATCGACATGATAACTTAGATGCCCTGGAGGAGGAGCGCGACGTCGCAAAAGCCCGTTCCGCATTCTATCAGCAGCAGGCTCGACGGTACCAAAGCAGAGAAGCGTGGGCCAAAACTTATAATATTGGCGAACTCGTTCTACGCCTATCGGAGAAGAATAAGGACAAGCTCAAACCCAAGTGGGAGGGTCCCTTCGTCATTGATAAAGTTCTCACCGGAGGAGCGTACCGCTTACGTAATGCATCTGATAACAGACTCGAGCCGAACCCATGGAATGCGGCCAGACTCCGGAGATTCTACGCCTAGCACCAAACTCAGTGTTCGTCTCCTTATCCCCCTCCTTTTAAATTATGTCCCCTTCCTTTTTCCTTTCTCGACATTTTTTCCTCTTCACACAAAGTACTTAATACAGTGCGGACGCCTGGATCACTCCGGCCGCACTACGTGTGTAAGCAATACCTGGGGGCTTCCTATACGGAAGCTAAATATAGTTACTTCAAAGGCTTCTTGCCCATCACATATGCATTCTTTTTCCATATGTGCCTTTTATTCACCATTATATGCATCGATATGACTTAATATGTGGC
Organism: Triticum dicoccoides; assembly: GCF_002162155.2. NCBI lineage: Eukaryota > Viridiplantae > Streptophyta > Magnoliopsida > Poales > Poaceae > Triticum > Triticum dicoccoides. The sequence continues at coordinate 303,331,494 of NC_041381.1, forward strand.
CATGCTGGGTTGCCTGGCTCCTGTGTTTATGCCCTACGTTCCCGTTAATTCAGCTAGGGCATGAGGGGAGCACCTTTGCGATTGTTACTGCCGGTTCAGCCGGATGTGTACCTCAGACTGGGTGAAGCCGAAAGCTAGCGTCCTTAAGGGAATATTCGGTCGGTGAACAAAAGATGTTTTCGTTTATTACAATGTAAATCCCCAGAAGTTTTGTATCCTGCGTCCTTGTTCACAGTCCGGACAAGTGCATCGTCGCATGCGTACCCAGGGAAAGGAACCCCTAAGGGAACTATTCTCCCTGGAAGATGTTTCTTACTATCCATGTAATATAACATAACTAGTTGGGTACTTGTCTGTTCAAGCACTTATGACCCCTACGCATGGTTTCCATGCATACCCCGGTTCTGTATAACTGAGCGGGTATTCGGATACACCCCGGGCTGTAGGATCCGGGGGCTGAAGCGAAAAGGTCCGCCATGACAAATGATTTTAATCCGGCTAGGGACTACTTATGTCCATTGAATTACACACTCACTTGGAGTGACTATATTACTCCTCTATACCATCCAACATGCTATCTAGCTTACAATCCTGTTGAGAATACTTTGCGGCTAACGCTACTTGGTCACACACCAGACTCACGGGAATTTCTTGCCCATCTGGCCCCGCCGGTCCAACTTCGGCCATATGGTTTGGGTCCAGCTTGCTGTAGCGCATCTTCACCATAGCCCAGGCTTATCTTGCACCTTGTCGGCAGGCTGACATCTTCCACAATCGGAACCGCCGCCGTGCTCCTTGAAGCATATCCACAAGCTCCCCCATGCCCTTCGGCAGGAAGCTTGATGGCCACAAGGCCTGAGCAAGGCCCTACATCACCTGTCGAGCTCGCTCTTGCAGTTGTGAGAGGTCTTGCAGTAAATCTCCTGCAGACGTGGGCATCGGCATCTCCTAATCAGGGCGGCCCGTCAACATACCTACAAATAAAAATTCTTTCAATATGCTTCCTCGCCGAGCTGTACTACAGTTCGTCTAGGCACTTACCATAAATGCCGCGACGAAGCATTTTTTTCTCCTTTACGGAGTCCGCCAGCTGAGCACAAACATCTTTTAATTCGACGTCCAGCAGAACATTGGCATCTTGAAGATTGTTCTTCTCCTGCCTAACTTGCGTAAGAATACGCTCGCCAGCTTTCAGCTGCCTTTGGAGATGCGACTCGTTATCTCCTACAAACTCCGGATTCACCCCGGGTTTGGCTGTAGAATTTTCATTTAGACTTATCATACGAGCCACTTACTAACTGGTACATCTTCGTACGATTGAGACAAATGTTACCAGATGAGGCCTTCTGGGATTCCTCTAACTTGGCAACCGTGGCCCTCAGTTGGGCCTTGCACTCCTCCAGCTCCCGAGACAATTGCTCATTCTTATCTACAATGACCTGTGCATAAATTGATCCATAAAACAGTTGTTCCAACCGTTTCAAGTTTCAGGGGCTACTGCTATACATGCTTATCAAATTTCCTTACCCGTATATCTTTGGTATACTAGTATGTCGCTTGGGCAAGCCCGCCTTGAGTAGCTCGAATGTATGTGTCTCCCGAATTGAAAGCATTAAATGCCTCTTCAGAAAAGATGTTGTTGCAAAGTACAGCCCGTCGGCGCCGGTGATTCATGGCGCTCTCTACTTCGGAATTCGTGGCAGAGAGCGTATCCGCGTTCTCTGTCGGAGGACAATGCAGCATCGGCCCCACACCCGCCTCCTCTCTCGAAGCTGCTTCTGGAATCTGGCTGGTGGAGGCGTGATTGGCAGGATCCCCGGATATAGTCCGGCTACTCCTCTTCCTGCCAGGACATGAAGGGCGCTGTTACATTTCAAATACAATAATCACAGAACAGGTTTTTACCTTACCTCTATGGCGGGGTTTCGACCCTAACCGCCTTCCTCTTAAGCCTGCCCGATCCGGACGCCCGCTGCCAACGAGTCCCTAGGGGCTCGGTCCCACGCTCTGACCGTCGTCTCTGCAAAAACACGACACTTCAGGGGTAAGGCATGACATCAGAAAGGAATCCTATTAGGAGGATATGGTTTTCGGCTTGGCTTACGCGCGACGTAGGTAGTAGTCCGGGATAGTCGGCGATAATAGCCATTGAGGCGCCATCGCAGCTCGCCTGATAAAATATCCCGTTGACGAGCTCCACAGTGATGTCCGGATCTTCTTCGAGTCCTGGATCGAGGGCCCTCCCGGGGTCCTCTGGCTGCTGGGAAGGGCTGGAGATTCCTTCTACGGCCCTCCTCAGTTCCTGCTCAGAAATATCAAGGCAGATAATCTTTGCGAAGAACGCCACAATAAGTGAAGCGGGGAAAAGAATGACGACTTACCCAGCTTGGGGGGTTGTACATGGAGAATCCATCCCGTGGTTTAATGTGAAGGAATTCTTCCTCTTCTCCTTTGTATAAATTGGACAATATCCTCGCCAGAGCCGTGGCAAAGTCCGGACCTTTACGGCGACAGCGGGTGGCATCATCTCCCCCGTTGAAATGCCACATGGGCTTCCCCCGATATTGAAGTGGCTGCACTCCCCGCATTATGCATATTGCCATGACCTCGACTATCGTCAGCCTGGATTTGGCCAGTAACTTTATCCTGCTCATCAGAAAGTGCATTTCTCTGGTATCCTCCTCCTAGGGGCCTCGAGGGTGCCAGCTTCGACGTGCCTTCGGTGGGGCATTATTGAACTTGGGGAGACCTGTCCGGACTGGGTCCGGAAGGGGAACGTCATCGGTATAAAACCACTCCGAAGGCCAGTTCTCCGGTGCCTTCTTGGGAGTACCGGATAGGTATCCGGTCTCGGCGATGTGCCATACTTTGGCTCCGCCCACTTGACATAGGGATTCTCCCTGGTTGCGGGGGACAAGGCAGAACAACTTCTTCCATAACCCAAAGTGAGCCTCGCGGCCTAGAAATAGCTCACAAAGGGTGACGTATCCTGCTATATGCAGCACGAAGGCAGGGGTGAAGTTGTGCAGCTGGAGGCCGTAGAACTCCAGGAGCCCGCGAAGAAATGGTGGATAGGAAACCCGACGCCCCTTAGCAGATGCGGGATGAGGCATATTCGCTCCTCTGGGGAGGGATTAGGAGATCCCTCCGCTTGCTCCCCGCCATTATAGGTGGCTATTCCGGCTCGGACGGGGACCATGAACACCGGTGGGAGAAACCCTTGGGTCTGTAACTCTATCAAACGACTGTGAGGAACTGAACACTCTTCCCAGTCACCCGGCTTGGAGCGAGGAGAGCAGGAAGAAGAGCTGTGGCGACTGGCCATGTTGGAATGTTTTTTTCGGGGCACTCTGTTGGATGCTTGCTCGAGGGAAGAGGATGAGGTTTGGATCTGAGAATCCCCGTCTCTTCAAATAGACGGTTAACCTGCTGGATCGGGGGGTGGCAAATGCAAAAATGCCTCAGCTCCTCGCATTCGCTTGACACGTGGAGATGGTCATTATTGAGGCACAGAAGCCAAGGAGTACAACATTGATCGGAAGCCGGACACTATTTGTCGTAACAGGTATTTTAGAGTATTCGGAGATGGAACCCGCCCTGCAATGCTGAAGACAAAACTGCACGCCGGACTCATCGTCATTGAAGCCTGGTTCAGGGGCTACTGAGGGAGTCCTGCATTAGGGGGTATCTGGACAGCCGGACTATATACTTTGTCTGGACTGTTGAGGCGTGAAGATACAAGACTCAAGACTCCGTCCCGTGTCCAGATGGGACTGCTTTGCATGGAAGGCAAGCTTGGCGATCCGGATATTATATTTCCTTCCTTGTAACTGACTCCATGTAAACCCTTGCCCTCTCCGGTGTCTATATAAACCGGAGAGTTTAGTCCTTAGAGGGACGATCACAATCATAATCATCATAGGCTAGCTTCTAGGGTTTAGCCTCTACGATCTCGTGGTAGATCAACTCTTGTACTACTCATATCATCAATATCAATCAAGCGGGAAGTAGGGTTTTACCTCCATCGAGAGGGCCTGAACCTGGGTAAACACTGTGTCCCTTGCCTCCTGTTACCATCGGCCTAGGACGCACAGATCGGGACCCCCTACCCGAGATCTGCCGGTTTTGACACCGACAGCCTCCAAGACACCTACGCCAGCACCCACGACGCGCTCTTCCCAAGTTGTGCGCGATGAGAAGCGTCACCATGATGGTGACCCTGGGCGCCGCCGTGGGAAGTCATGCACATCCTTTGTGGCACGAAGAAGGCCAGCATGCACGCCCAGGTGCTGGCAAAAATGGTGGACAGCCGCAGGGCTGTGATAGAGCTCCTTCTAACATGGTTAGAAGTTAGAGCGCTTCACGGTCCACGTAGCTTTCACCACCGCCCACGCCAGCAGAAGCTCTGGCGCACGCGCAGCTGCTCCTCGACTTTCCTCCTACTGCGGAGAAACTCGATGGGTGGAGAGCCACTGTTCGGGGCCTAGTCAGCATCACCAACAAGGATGACCCGCGACCAGCGGGGCCCATAGGCCGATGCTCCATCGAGCCACCGCATGCCAGTGGAGGAAGGGCCAAAGGTGATGCGGCCACGATACACTCTCCTCCCGCACGACAGTTACCGTGGGTGTTGATCCGTCGTGATGACGCTTGTGATAACATTTTTGTAGCATCATCCGATCCATGGACCCACCGCGATCAGCGCCAAGTTCTTCGGGAGAGAGCCCTTGAAGACACTCGAACCACCATCGAACGCCGGCGTGATGCACGCCATAAGTCAGATAGGAGGTCAGGGCCCACTATGGACCACCCAGCACCGGGAGGCTATGGTGGCCTACCTTACGAGGTGGGTTGCCCAGCCTTTACCCGTGAGCTGCTACAGTTCCAGTTGCCCTCCCACCGCACGTTCATGCCCGAAGTTGGCGAGAAGTACAACAGCAAGACTCACCCGTCAGAGTTCCTCAGCATCTACACCATTGTGATGCAAGCCGCTGGAGCCCGTGACGACAAGGTGCTTGCCAATTACTTCCTGTTGGCACTTAACCCAATGTCATGTCGTGGTTGATGCACTTGCTGGCGGATTCCATTTCTTCTTGGTCGGATCTGTGTCATGAGTTTGTTGGCGCCTTCACTGGAGGCCATCAAGCTCATGGCCAGGCGAGCAATCTGCATATCATCCCCCAGAAGGAAGGGGAAAACATGCGCAAGTACATCCAGAGGTTCAGCCGGGTGCAGTACAACATCCCAGACATTCACCCCGCCGCCGTGATCAGTGCATTCCATCAGAATGTGTGCAACCGCAAGATGTGTGAAGAGCTGGCGATGAACAAGGTCAGAGATGTGGCCGAACTTTATGTTCTGGCCGATAGGTGCGCTCGAGCTGAAGAGGGGAGGAAGTACCCCGGCGAGGACACCAGCGCGGAAACCGACTCCACGAACAATGATACCGCCGCCCCAACAAAGAAGGGCTGACATCGTAACAGAAAGCGCAAAGGCAAGGTTGTGCTTCCCGTCGAGGGATCCGACGACACCGGCGCTGGCAAGAAGGCAAGGAAGTTTCCAGGATGTGCTGCTTGCCGGGCCTTGGCGGCTGCCGACAAGCCAGGAAGCTCCGACAAGCAGTATTGCAAGATCCACCGCACAAAGGGCCACAACCTCCAAAACTGCCAACAAGTTGAGCTGCTTGCTGAAAAGCAAAAAGCTGAGTATGAGAGGCGGGACATGGAGAAGGGCCAAGACGGTGCCGAAGGATCCGGCAAGAAGCATGGTGGCCAAGGAGGCCACTGCGGCAAGGATAACCAGCAAGAGAGGCCCGCCCAGGGCCTCGACAAGAAGCAGGAAGACGATGATCATGACGAGGACGATGAGTCTGGCAACCACGAGTTCCCGGAGGCCATGTGCATCAATGGTGACGCCTCGCTGCACACCTCTCACCACCAGATCAAGCAGTGGGTGCGTGAGATCACGGCGGTGGAGCCATCATTCGACAACGGAAGCCACTGAAGTGGTCCGGCACGCCTATCATATTTGACACCAAGGACCACCTTGACCACACGACTGCTGTCAGGTGCATGCCGTTGTTGGTTTCACCAACGATACACAACCTCAAGGTGACAAAGATGCTAGTTGATGGCGGGGCCGGTCTGAACTTGATCTCGCCCGTTGTGATCAAAAGGCTGCAGATTCCCGATGGAGACCTCGAAGAGATGGGCACGTTTCAAGGGGTCAACCCGGGAAGTAGTCAGCCGAAGGGTAAGGTCACACTGCCCGTGATGTTTGGAGGGGAGTTGAACTACAGGACGGAGAGGATTGTCTTTGATGTAGGCGATATCCCCTTGCCCTACAATAGGATCCCCGGCCACCCGGCACTAGCCAAGTTCATGGCGGTGTCAAACTACGCCTACAACATGGTGAAGATGCCTGGGCCGATGACCATCATCACCGTCCCCTCTGACAAGAAAGATGCGCTGATCTGCGCTGACAAACTCTACCGGGAAGTAGTTGCAGCGGCTGCCGCCAAGGCACTTGCTCCTGCCGCACAAGCCCCTAGAGGGAAGGATACCGGCAAGACCTCTCGCACCCACTCCGGCAAGTGCACCTCTTCGGAGTGCTGTACTCCCATCGGGGACGTGCCAGAGAGCTCCACCGGCAAGGGCAAGAAATCCAAAGCTGCACCACCAGAGACCAAGAAGGTGTTCGTCAAGGAGGATGGCACGGGAGGAGCTTTCACCATAAGCTCCACCCTCAAATAGGAAGGCGAGCTCGTCACTTTCCTACGGGCAAATGTCGACATGTTTGCATGGAAAGCGTCTGACATCCCCGACGTTCCCAGGGAGGTGATTGAGCACCACCTTGCTGTCTGTCCTCATGCGCGACCCGTCAAGCAGAAGGTCAGGAAGCAAGCTTTGGAAAAACAGGATTTCATCACAGAAGAGATCAGGAAGTTGGAGGCGGCAGGCTTGGTGAGAGGAGTACTCCATCCGACGTGGTTGGCCAATACGATGGTGGTGTGCAAGGCAAATGGGAAGTGGAGGCTGTGTATCGATTACACAGATATCAGTAAGGCCTCTCCAAAAGACCCTTTCCTGTTGCTGCGCATTGACTAGGTTGTTGACTCCACGGCTGGGTGTGACCTGTTATCATTCCTCGACGCCTACTCAGGATACCATCAGATTTTCATGATGAGAGAAGATTAAGAGAAGACAACATTCATCACCCTATGTGGTACGTATTGCTTTTTACGGATGCCTTTTGGGTTGAAGAGTGCTGGCTCAACCTTTGCGAGAGCAGTCCAAATTGGATTTGAGCCCTAGCTACATAGAAATATGGAAGCTTATATGGATGACATAGTGGTCAAAACCAAGGACAAGGCAACACTTGTGCAAGATTTGGAACAGACGTTTGCAAATCTGCGCAAGATCAACCCCAAGCTGAACCCTGAGAAGTGTGTCTTCGGTGTTCCATCCAGCAAGCTTCTCGGGTTCTTTGTGTCGAAGCGTGGGATTGAGGCAAATCCTGACAAGATCAAAGCCATTGAGCAGATTGAGGCACCTAGGTGGATCAAGGATGTGCTCGGCTCACTGGCTGCGTCGCCGCCATGAGCAGATTCATCTCCAAGTCTGCTGAGCGTGCCCTTCCCTTTTTCAAAATCTTGAAAAAGGCAGGCCCAATGGAGTGGACCCCAGAGGCCAAAGCAGTGCTGCATGATTTGAAGAAATACCTCTCTTCCATGCTGATACTGGTTGCGCCTAAACCACAAGAGTCACTGCAGCTGTATCTAGCGGCAATAGATCAAGTGGTTAGTGCCGCACTTGTGGCGCAGAGGGAGGTCGACGAAGTGGCAGTGGCAACAACAGGGTTGGCGGATGGCGAGCCAGAGCTCCTCCCGGTAGGGCCTGGTACTGGCAAGGTGAGGCCCCCGGCAGGGTCTGACGCCGGTGAGACAGGGCCTACGCAGCCAGGTGACATGGTGCAGAAGAAGAAGATGATGCAGCACCCGATCTACTTTGTTAGCTCCCTATTGCAGGGGCTAGGTCAAGGTACTTTGGTGTGCAAAAACTGCTCTTCGGCCTCCTTATGGCCTCGAGCAAGCTGCGTCATTACTTCCAAGCGCACGAGATCACCGTCCTCACCCGCCTCCCGTTGCAACGGATACTGCACAACCCAGATGCAATGGGGAGGATTGTGGAATGGGCCTTGGAGCTGTCGAGCTCGAGCTTTGGTTTGAACTTCGAAAGTACTTCAACGATCCAGAGCCGAGTCTTGGCAGAGTTCATTGCAGAGTGGACCTCGACGCCCGACGAAGAGATCCTGGAGACCACTCTTCCTGGCAGGTAAACAAGTCGTAAACTGGGTTATGTACTTTGACGGGGCTTTCTCGCTGCAAGGCGCCGGTGCTGGTGTGCTGGTCGTCGCACCCACCGGAGAGCACCTCAAGTATGTGATCTAGATGCACTTTCCCAGGGAGATGTCGACGAACAACACTGCTGAATACGAGGGATTCCTTGCCGGTCTCAGGATCGTGTCAGACCTCGGGGTCAAGAAGCTCATCATCAGAGGTGATTCATAGCTTGTCGTCAGAGAAATCAACAAGGATTATCCAAGCCCGTTGATGGAGGCCTACGTGGATGAGGTGAGGAAGCTGGAGGAGCGTTTTGACGATATACAGGCGGAGCATGTTCCCCGAGCGGAGAACAACATCGCCGACTACCTATCGAAGCGCGCTGCCCTCAAACTACCTGTGGAACCAGGTACTTTTGTGCTTCAGTTAACTCAACCATCCGTTGAACCATCGACAGAGCAGAACAAGCAGAGGAAATCAGGTCCCGGCAAGTACTTTCCCACTGAGCACCCTAGAGCCAATGGCGAAGGTGTTGCCGTGGACACTAAGCCTGCTGTGGGGCAACCGAGTCCGACAGGGTGTCAAGCCCTGGCCGTAGAGACAGCCGCTCCCATGGCAGAGGAGATGCCTTTGGTCCTTGCCGTCAGCCCCAGGCTCCGGCATGGGCACATCATACCGTTCAATTCCTCCAAACAGGGGAGCTTCCTGAGGAGCAGGAAGCACTACGAAAAAAGACACATCCGTGACATTTTGGGCCGAACAAAATTTTTTCTGTAATACATATGACACTTCTATGACGATAATTGTGACAAAACCCGGTATCATCATAGATGTGGTGGGATCCTACTTCCATGACAAAAAATCATGATAGAAAATGGGCTTTTCGTCCTGGGCGGGCCGGAGACGCAGCTGCATGACATTCTTTGGGCCGTCCATGACAGAAAATACCGTGGTAGAAGCGAGGGCGAGGAAAATTTTGGGGAGTTCCCGGTTACGGTGGGTGGTCAGGGGCCGAGCGATGCGCGTTTCTCTCGTACACGTACGCGCGTGTGCACGAGGCATTGTATCTAACTGAACCCGAGCGAGGTGTTGGGCTCTAAATGAACCCGAGCGATTGCACTACAGGCTACGCGTTACTGAACCCGAGCGATCGATCGATGGCTGTTAACTAGACCCGATCGAGCGATTCCTTCGCTACTGCTGCTAACTGAAGCCGATCGATTGGATGAATAGTGAGTGTTGCGCGGGGGGGGGGGCAGGGGGTTGGATGAACAGTGAGCGATGGGGGTGGATGTAGGACCCCGTGGCGTTGCCTTTGGATGAACAGTAGATGGTGAAGGGGTGCCCGTGGAGGGGTGGTTGATCAGTAGCCGTTGGAGTAGCGCGCGGTGGAGGCCGGATGAACAGGAGCCCGTGGAGGCTGGATGAACATGAGCCCGTGGAGGCTGGAGGAGGTCGATGGTAGCCCGTGGAGGCTGGAGGAGGTCGACGGTGGAGATGAACAGTATCCTGTGGAGTCCTGTTTTGCGGTACGCCACACCCCTGCCGATGAAAAGGACCCTTGTTTCGACCGTAGCGCTCCAACACAAGTCCATTTTGTCCGTTTTGCGGTATGCCACACCCCTCCCGATCAACAGGACCCCCGTTTCGACCGTAGCGCTCCAACACAAGTCCATTTCGTCCGTTTTGCGGTATGCCGCACCCCTCCTGATCAATAGGACCCCCGTTTCGATCGTAGGAGGTCCGTTTCCTCCGTTTTGCAGTACGCCAGACCCCTCCCAATGAACAGGATCCCGTTTCGAACGTGGCCGGTCGAACACAAGGCTGTTTCCTCCGTTCTGCGGTACGCCAGGCCTCGTTTCCATCGCATGTTCCGTCAAAGCCCTCCCGATGAACACGACGACACATTCCATTCCGACCCAGCCGGTTGGCTCCCCATGAACACGACGACGATGCTGTTTCTCAGTTCTGACCCAGCCATGTACATGCGCCTTGGCTGTACGTATGCGCGAGTAGGTGTTCGAGACCCCGCCCGTATGAACACATACGTGGCCGTACATGCTACGTGCGCGCCTCTACTACGACACGTACGCACCTCTACTACGACACATGCACGCCTCTACATCCACCAGTTTCTACGTACATGTTCGCGACCAGAATGACAACGCTACGTATGCTTCGACCAGGTGGGTCTGACTGTCAGGCACTTCCTTGCGTGCGAAAATGTAGCTGGTGGGTCCCAGTAGTCAGGAGCGAATCGTTTATTTTTTGCCCGAACGCACTTCCTTGCATGCGAAGATGTAGCTGGTGGGTGCCAGCAGTCAGGGGGGCGAATCGTTTTTTTGCCCGGACGCACTTCCTTGCGTGTGAAGATGTAGCTGGTGGGTCCCAGCAGTCAGGGGGCGAATCGTTTTTTTGCCCGGACGCACTTTCTTGCATGCGAAGA
>NC_041381.1:303342625-303414911 GCF_002162155.2 Triticum dicoccoides
GCGAAGATGTAGCTGGTGGGTCCCATCAGTTAGGGGGGCGAATCATTTTTTTTGCCCGAACGCACTTCCTTGCGTGCGAAGATGTAGTTGGTGGGTCCCAGCAATCAGGGGGAAATGTTTTTTTCGTGAAATATAGTGTCCCGTCTAGTGGGTCCCAGCTATCAGGTGGAGGAATCATTATTTTCCGCATAATAAGGAGGCACTTCCTTGCTGCGGCCGTGGACCCAGCTGTCAGCCTCTCCATGTACAGTCCACATCCTATGGAAGTCGTTCCTTGACCACGTTGACCACGCCGCGCCGAGACCACCATGGCGGTGGACGACGGCGAGGCCTAGGAAGGGGACGATGTGGAGCCGGGGAATATGTGGCAGTGGAAGCCCGCGCGGAGAGGAGTACGAGGGTTCACTGGTTCGGCTGCGGTGTGAGGCTGCCGTCGCTGCAGGGCCTGGCCAGCGGTGGGAATAGTAAGGGGCGGTGAGGCCTCCGCGGCAGCATAGCCGACCACGGGAGGTAGGAGCATGCGGCACAACGGGCGCTGCTTCGGGCGACGGGAGCAAGAAGACCAGAGGTTGAAGAAGCACTACAAGCATTGGATGGACATCGTACGGTCACTAGAGCTTGAATCATTCATATTGACTATGTTGACAAAGCCCTCTGTCCCCGTCAACTTAGTTGGCCCACAAGTCATCCCCCCACTATAGTGGGTCCCAGATAGCAGGGGGGTATTCATTTTTTTGTGCGTAATAAGGAGGCACTTCCTTGCGTGCGAAGATATAGCTGGTGGGTCCGACATGTCAGCGGGGGGGATGTTTTTTTCGCGAAATATAGAGGCCCTTCCGGTGGGTCCCAGCTGTCAGGTGGAGGAATCATTATTTTGCGCATAATAAGGAGGCATTTCCTTGTGTGCGGCCGTGGACCCAGCTGTCAGCCTCTCCACGTACAGTCCACGTCCGATGGATGTCGTTCGTTGACCATGTTGACCAGGCCGCGCCGAGAGCACCATGGTGGTGGACGGCGGCGAGGCCTAGGAAGGGAACGACACAGAGCTAGGGAAGACTCAGCAATGGTTGCCCACGCGGTGGGGAGTACGAGGGTTTACTGGTCCGGCTGCCGTCGCCGGAAATTAACAGGAGGTGTGGGTGAGTAGAGGAATGGCCTAGCCAGCAATGAAGTAGGGTAGGGTGGTGCGGCCTGTGCGGCAGCATAGCCGGCCACGGGAGGTGGGAGCAGGCAGTCCCACCAGAGCTGGTTTGGGCGGCTAGAGCAAGAAGATCACATATTGAAGAAGCATCACGACCGTTGGATTAACATCCAACGGTCACTGCTGCTAGAATCGTTTGTGGACTAAGTTGACAAAGCCAAAGTACACGCCAACCTAGTAGACCCACAAGTCAGCCTCCAAACCTGTCCCAAACAGCATACAACCCAAAATTTCTAGCCAGATTCAAATTAATTTAAAATCTAAATATACCTAAATTTAAATTCAATGAAATTTTACCCGCACAAAAACAAGGAAATTTAAAATATCAAAATCCGAAAGAAAACAGTATTTTGGAACTAATTGCCTATTTGCTGTATTTTTTCATTTTACAGCCCATTTATTATTACTTATAGCCCATTTCTTATTACTTATAGCCCATTTTCTGGGCAAAAGGCATCCCTCCTCATCTTGAAAGATTTCCGGCCCAGCAGGTCATAGAAAAGCAAGTAGTCCTACGTTGGTTATTCTGCAAAAAACAAAATAGCTAGCTAGCCATTTTCAGAAAGGAAAAAAACAAACTGGGCTGGTCATGTGCTAAACATATGAAATAAAAGCCTGGGCTAGACGGGCCACGGGTCCCGCACAACCCAGTTGATACCCTTCTCCGTCCCAAAAAAACAAAATTACTGTGCGCGCTGTTGGGTCCCTACTGTCATCCTCACCATGTACAGTCATGTCCTTATTCCTCTCGGTTGTTGACCATGTTGACAACACCAGAGGGCAGCGCCGTTGCGAGCAAACCAAGGCGGAGGACGATGGTGAGGCTTCGGACGGGAACAAACAAGAGCTAGGGAAGATCACAGCCAGCCGTGGGAGGCGGGAGCAAGCGGTCCCGCCGGCGCTGGTTTGGCTTTGGCGGCTCGAGGAAGAAGAGACTGAAGAAACACGAAAGACGTTGAATGTCAATCCAACGGTCACGGTTGGCACAATCGTTTGTTGACTAAGCGGACACCAAGTAGCATACTTTTTTATATATAGGAAGAAAACTGCGAGGAAAATGAGTTCGTCTGTCGTCCTCCTCATAGGGAACGTTTGCCACATAAGTGACTAGCACCCTTGGTTTTCAACCGAGAGGTCTTGGGTTCGAGTCCTAGGGACTCTCAATTTTGTCCTCCTTCCTTCCTCGCAAAAAAAGGGAAAGAAAATCAAAGACTTGGGAAGGCGTACAGAACAAGCTAGTGTACCAGTAAAGAGACGTTGCCAAGTTTTAGAAAAAAGAGAGACATGCTCCTGTAGCTGGTTCTATGCTACTCTGCAAGTAATGAAACTGACATATCCAACATTCGCTTCTCCTCTTCTCTACTTACTCTGCCTAGCATCAGAAGCTCTGACCGCAGCAACCATGTCCGTTGGCTGCTCGTCCACCTGCTCTTCAGCAAGCAACAACCAGACATGCGCCAAGTCGCCACCCGTACCATCGCTTGTGGGTCTCATCACACCCCTGCCGGCATGCGCACCGCATCCGATTGTTCATCATAACCCGCTGCTGCAAATCACGTAGAATAGGACGATGCAGAGCAGAAGGTTAAAGATGCAGTTCCTCTGATCATGGCCAAGCAACAACTGCTGAACGGCCTTGACAGCAATGAGGAAATGAAAGAGCTTGTGAAGATAATGGGAAAAATCGATGTGCTCTGTAGGATGATTGTCTCTTTATTTGCAGTGTATGTAGCACTCGTGATGTATTCAGTGGCTATGACATGAGCACTTTGCTGAAACTAGTAATGAATGAAACCTGTGTAGCAGGCTGGGCGTAGTGTTGTGAACATCTAATGATTTCTATTAACGAAAATTAGGGGGTATCCCCTTTTGCTCATAAATAAATAAATAGCAGAGGCCCTGTTGGGTCAGCTTTGTTCTCATTCGAAGACGCCGAGCAAATTGCAGTCCAACAGCAAACTATGTCATCAAATTCAAGTTTCACAGCCAAATATGAGTACAACTAAACAACAATATCATCATGTTTATTTGTCATACAATCACCAAACACAAATAAGCATACATAACAAGTGATGTTCTCACAGCAAAATACTAAACAACATGTTCATCAGGTTTCAGTTGTCATAGCAAACACAATTTCACATAGTAGATAAAAAACATCTTCTGACAGGAAAATACCACAAAAGCAATGTAATCATAATCCACAACAGCAACATCAACATCTTCACCATGTGTATCAGTCTGGATCATAATTCCCCACGGTGTCATCTTCTTCTTAATCCTCAATGTCCTAGAATGTTGGCTTCTTCTTGATCAACTCTTGTATGTCCACAGCACGACACGCAATCTTTTCGCCGGCGTCATTGACGTGATGGTTCTCAAAGATATTAGGACATCTGTGTTATCTTGTACATCAGGAGCAGTGTAAGCATCATCTTTTTGTGCAACTTCATTAAACGAATTCCTCTGCTCAAACCTTTGCAATACTCTCCAGTCATCGCTACGTGCAAATGTGTCTTCCAAGAAAAATATCTGTGTTGCTTGATTTGCCAAAATAAAAGGCTCGTTGGTCTGGTATGCCGCCTTGACATTGATGGATTTGAAATAATCATCAGCTCTGGGTTTTGTGATCCTGGAAAACAGGTTATACCAACAATGGCACAACAGAACCACACATAAATGATCCTCGAAACTAGAGATATACTACAACTGAACAATGTCTGTTATGTCAGCATACATTTCAGTTATCTCTTTGTCATACGTATCCGTGCTCATGATGGCACTGTTTTGTGTCTTCCTGCCTTCGTCTCGTGCAAGGGTGTTGTAGCGCACATCTCCAACAACGCAAGATTCATAATGTCTTACCCGAGTATCAAGACCCATTGCTAGTGAGTAAAGGGCATCATCAACTGCCTGCCCATCCTCCCGCATCTTCTTAACCTATGGTTAGGAAATAGACAAGCCGATCATCTTATGTACTCAATATATTAAAAAAACTGACAATGCAATTCAGAAGCTTACATGGTTCTTGAACCATTTCGCAAATCCTGCCATAACCAGTTTGTCAATGTTTCTTGGATTTTGCGGCAGTAACTCCTTTTTGTAGATGCTGCACAACATAATGATCGCATCAAACATCTAAATATATAAGAATGTGCTGCAAGTTTAGTAGATTATGATGTATAAGCTGCAATACTACACTTACTTGATATAAGGTAGTATCTCAGGACGGTTATTCAACACATACCAAACCATTTTGTCCAAATCTTTAAGTTTGTCCTCTTGTCGACTCTTCCCTGTAACTCGAACAGAATAATCGAAAACATTGAGCCCGGGATTGTCTTCACCTACCTCTTTGCTAAGCTGATCAGCTGTTTCAATGTATTTTGAGCAAAATGTCAACGCTTCTGTAGCAATGTAGGCCTCTGCAATGGAACCCTCGGGTCTAGCTCTCTTCCTAACTTAGCCCTTGAAAGTGCCTAGCCACCTTTCAATAGGGTACATCCAGCCATACTATACTGGACCTCTAAGTAGTGCCTCATCAGGTAGATGAACAGCCAAATGCACCATCACATCAAAGAAGGATGGAGGATATATCTTCTCAAGGTCGCATAAGATAGTTGGTATCTTGTCTCTAAGATGCTCCAAAGCATCTATCCTGATATTTCTACTGCAGAGTTCCCTCAAGAACTGTCCCAACTCTGCAACTGCTCTATATAAGTCAGGGTGGCCCAATCCTCTAAGGATAACAGGTAAAACCCTTTGAAGTAGGACGTGGCAGTCATGAGTTTTCAACCCTTGTACCTTGTTTCCATCTACACTGACTCTCCTTTCAGGGTTGGAATCAAATCCATGTGGGAATCTCACACGTGACAGGACCTTGCAGAATTATTTTCTTTTTACCTTGTCCAAGACGTACACAGCTGGTGCCATATCCCGTGGTTTACCTTCATCTTGCACCTGCAAATCCTTTCTGATACCCAGGTGTGTCAAATCAATCCTAGATTTTAAGGATCTTTCGTCTTGCCTTCAATATTAAGAAGTGTGCCGATAATGCTGTCACATATATTTTTCTCGATGTGCATCACATCAAGATTATGCCGCAGATCCAAATCTTTCTAATACTCCAAGTCCCACAAAGTGGACCTGCGGGTAAATAATAATCTCTCTTCTGCCCTGTCACACTTCCTTTTCCCGCTACCATTACCAGGATGGTTTCCTGGTGTAATATGCCTGACCTTATCTAATTCCACTTGCAACTCATCGGCGGTGAGCCTCTTTGGCGCATCACTGTTTTCATGCTTTGCATTGAACACATGTCTTCGGTATTTTCTAGGATGCGGCTTGTCCTTGGCAAGGAAACGACAGTGTCCAATGTAATAGATCTTGCTAAGTATTGCGTATGACAGTGGATTCCTGTCACAGCAAACACATGCATTGTAACCATGTGTCGTTCACCCTAACGTAGTGCTCAAAGACGGATAATCATGGATGCACCAAATATAACAGCACACAGAAAGAAATCAGCTGGTGGGCTGCTATATAGGTCTCGAGTGATAATACCCCTCCATAGCTGTTGAAGTTCCTCCACAAGAGGCTCCATGAACAAATCAAAATCCTTTCCAAGACTTTTTGGACCTGGGATGAGCAAGGCCATCATGTAGTTTGATTCTTTGGTGCAGACATTTGGAGGCATATTGTAAGGGATAACAAGCACTGGCCACATACGATATGTGGCGCTCTGGTGGCCAAATAGGTTAAATCCATCTGAAGCTAAGCCAAGTCTAATGTTTCTCGGGTCAGCAGCAAACTTTTTGTGTTTATCATTGAAGCTTTTCCACTCACTACCATGAGATGGATGGCCCATTACATTTTGATCTCTGTACTCCTGGTTCCTAGAATGCCACAATACATCCTCTCTTGTTTCAGCATCATGAAACAACCTGTGCAATCTTGGTGTAATTGGAAAATGTCTCAGAACATTATGAGGAATCCTCTTCACAGCATCGCCATCTTTCCATCTTGATGATTTGCATTTCGGGCATTCACTTAAGTTGGCATAATACTTCCGGAATAGAACTCAATTATTCTTACAAGCATGGATCATATCATATCCAATTCCAACTGCATGAAGGAAAATTTTCATTTTACTGTAGGTGTGTGGCAGCTCAGACGCATCTGGGAAAGATTTGCGGAAAGCAGCCAACATCGCATCGAATGAGTTGTTGGTCATCCACTCAGATGTCTTCACCTGAAGAAAGGTGACCATAGCTGAGAATACTGGCAGCTTATTTCCTGGGGTGACAACCACGTTGCATTGTTCCAACATGCGGGCCCATCGGTTTTCTTCTGCAGGTGAAAGTTCATGGAATGCACGAGCATTTCGTAGCATTGTTTCAATGTTGGTCAAACTCACTGGCTCCGCCACCACCACCTCCTCCTCCTCTTCCACCTGAGCATCAGGCAGATCAAGATGGTGATCTGCTGCTTCCACGTAGTCAATAACATTGACGTTCATAGCTTCACCATGATGAACCCACCTTGTATATGTAACCGACATCCCATACAAGTGTAGATGATTTTGCACAGTTGACTGGGGTCTTGTAACTGAATTCATACAACTACTACACGGGCAGAGCACATCTAATTTTGGACCACCGTACTCAGCTCTAATAAAGTTCATGAAGTTTTCAACCCCCTTGACATATGCAGCGGAGAATCTTCGAGCAGAAGTTATCCAAGTCCTATCCATCTGTTAGACATACAAATTAGTTCTTCTACTAGATATTACAGGAAAAACATATATGCTTTTTTATGAAGTCCAGAAAAAAATACCTAGCTCGATGTCTAAAGCTATGGCAAGATATTTGGATGAGCAGATTTAAGTAAGAAATATATGTAAAGCTAATTCAGCAAATAGATTTGAGTGCTAAATTATGGAAGGTTGTTTCAGCAGTCAATGAGGCCGAGCACACAGCCATCAAACTATCGAAGGCCATCGCAGCAACAAAGATCGAGTATAAAACGGTGTAGAGTTATTTCACCTAACAGATTGGCTACTAGACCATGGCAGTCTACGTCACAATAAATATATGGCAGGATATTTTAGCAACTAATCGGCCTTGGCATGCCATCTTAGCTAAGCAGATTGAGTGCAGAACAGGGCAAGGAAGCTTCTTAAGCAGATCATATTGACAGTAAACTACTTTGGCAAACAGTGAGATTAACAACGTCTATCAGCTAACATTCAGCGCTACACCGACATGAACGGGGCCTGAGTCTAGAATGCACGTACCGTGGGAGAAGCTGACCGCCGTGCGTCTCCACACGAACGTCGCCAGTGGTGGTGGCGCTGATCGCCGTGCGCCTCCACAAGAACGTAGCCAGAGGTGGCGGCGCGGCTAGAGGACGGTAGTCTACGAGAGCGTACCGTGGGAGCGAGAGGATCGCCGTGCATCCCCTCAATGAACCACGGCGCCGACGTATCGGCATGGCGGGGAGGGCGGCTTTGGGGAAGCGAATGGAGTGGAAGGGGATGGTGGGGGAGGGGGGTTTGGGGAATATAATTGGCTAGTTGGCCGAAGGGTAGTTAAATCGGATTTCGGGGGAATTTGTGTGTGTGTGTGGGAGGGGAGGATTTTCGTGCAGTGGGCGGGGGGAGTTTGGACCATGGTCGGTTTCTCCAAGTGCAGTCCCACGTGTCAGTGAAGAGGCAAGCCGAAGCGCGTTCCGTTTGCGTGAGCCGTGTGCAGGACCGAACATGTGTGGGGTGCAATGCGACCGCGACAGGAGTGCTGTGAGTGTACCGCCTTTTTTCCTTTTAAACTAGGTGCTTCGCCCCCTCAAAAAAAATTTGTTGCTTCGCGTGATCCATCGATACTACTTACTAGTAACCCGGTAATCCCGACTAAAACGGCGTGGCCGGGTCTTTTCCCGCGCGATATGCTGGGAGGTTGGCTTAGTTGGGTTTTTTAAGACGAGTAATGCTACACCTACGTAATCCCAGTTACGTAATTAATGTATGTGAAACGTGTGAGCTGTTGATTGTTGATTGGGGGGGAGGGAGGGGCCCACCACCATGAAAATCAGGGGAGGAGAGAGAGAGGCAATTTACATTACCCCTTTCGTAGGTTCCCATAGATGTAGAAAGATGTGAAATGCGTGAATGTGTAGTGGACGTACTATTGGAGTGCCTAAGATAAATTGTGTATGTATAGACCCTATGTGTTTATTTTACTTCGCATGTTAGATTTGTCTTGGTTCAATAAAAAGCAGAGTTGGTGATGATGGTGTGCCTGTCATCCTGCAATATAGGCCGTCCGATCTATATCTAACGGATAGGAAGGAAACTATGACAATTTACCCACACTCCTCTCCACATTTGCAGATAAGGCTTTCCCTCGTTCATCCTTTTCTCCCACAAGATCTTGATCTTCCATGCAACACACGGGCATCTTGCTAGTACTCCTACAATATGTATATTATTGTGAAAGTTCATATACACCGGCCAAGATTAATGCAAACATGGCAGATTTTCATTACATTTCGAACATTTATAGGACAGAAAAATGAAAGAAACCCGGCCCTAAACCTATTCTACGGCGGCGACCGACGTCCTCCATTAGCGATCTCTATGTACGGGGGCGGGGTTCAAGACCCATGAAGTGAAGGTGCGGTCTCCGACGAGGAAGAGTAGAACACGGGATACAGACCGGCCAGTTGGCACACCATGCCCTGCCGCCTCCCATGCCCTACTAATCCTAGGAGGAGTCCCCGACCTCGGCGGTGCCGGACGTTGGACGGCGGCAAGTAGGATGCATGGCTGACGGTGCTCCCATCGTCGACCGCCAGCGTGGCCACCGCTTGTGCGGTCGCGTCTGCATCTGGCTATGCTGCTTTTGTGTCGCGAGAGGCGACTTGAGCGAGGGCGGCGACCTCGAGCTTCATCCCCGAATACAAGCTCTCCCGTAGAGCGTTCACACTTGAGGTCATGGCGGATGTGGTGCCAGGTAGGAGGACGATGTGCTATGTGTGTGGAGGTTAGCTGGGCGTTGCCGCTTTAAGTAGCACATTCCGGTGAGGCCAAACGTCTGGGTGCGTCATTAAGTCACCGGAGTTGGTTCCTCGGGAACCGAGCCTCTTAACAACAACATACGAACGGACGGCATGAATGCGGGCAGCTGGCGCCGGCTGGGAACGCACCGCACGACGGCTCGAGGGACGAGGGTTTTGGTGTGCCGGGGTAGTCAGCTGTGGTCGTGGCAACGTTGGAGATGCCCTTTGCTCACATGCAATCCCCGCATGTCATTGAAAAAGCAAGACGACCCGGCATGGTCTCAGGTCCATGGGATGCAGTTGGCCATGCTACAACACTCCACGGGCGCATCGCGGCGCCCCGTGCATCCTCGACGAGTCGGGTGTTGGGGTGTGTTTGGATTGTGGCCAAAGTGCACCTTACCAAAATTTTGGTCATGACCCAAAGATTGGTCTTTGTTTGGATGGTTGCCATTTTTTTGGCATGCCAATGAACTCCAGCCAACTCTAGTTCATTTTTCTTGCCAATGTCGGCCAAATCATGGGCAACCAATACCTCAACCAAAATTTTGGTCATGACCCAAAGATGGGTCTTTGTTTGGATGGTTGCCATTTTTTTTGGCATGCCAATGAACTCTAGCCAACTCTAGTTCATTTTTCTTGTCAATGTCGGCCAAATCATGGGCAACCAATACCTCAACCAAAATTTTGGCTACCCAATGCTTTGATGGGGCAACCTTGGGCACAAACCAAACATACTGTTGGTCGTGCCACAGCACTAACGCCACCCTCGGCACACTGAAACCGACCGTGTCTAGCAACAATATGAGCGTGTCGCTCACCACGGTCGCCGTGTCCAGAGGCGGTGCTGGAGCTGCACCCCGTTGTTGGCCCCAACGACCCACATGAACGGTTGTCGGTGGCGAGGAGGTCGTGGGCCAGCTCCTCCATTGGACTAGTCTGCGCTACGTCGTCCCGACAGGTGTGCCCCACATGTCGGTTTCCCTGTTTTCCCAGCCATATTCGAGCGTCAGTGCTACGTGTTGTGCATTAGGCCTTTCACTATGTAGGCCAAGCGAGACAACTTATTATTTATTCGAGTCGTTCAAGTATAATCATGTGGCGTTTGCTTATTTCTCATTCCTCTCCAACCCTCTTCTCCATCGATCATGTCGCCCTCCAGTCGAGTCCATCCTCCCGCATGCCTCATTTGAACATTCCGCCGAGTATCATTCACATGTACCCACCCTAGTATTCTTTCAATAGATCTCGGGACCCCAAGATGAAATCGAGAGGGAACGAGTGGGGGCACGTGATACCTAAGGCGGATTCAAAATTTTGAACCAGTGATCATAGCATCCACAAATCATATATAAAGGGTATTCAATGTTCGTTTCATTTTTGAACGTACAATATACTCCCTCCTATCCTTTCTAGTTTACATATAAGTTTTATGTGTAGTCAAAGTATCTCTACTTTGATCAAAAAGGTATCAACATTCAACAATGCCCAATCAATATTGTTAGATTCATACATACTCCTATATTTGTACTCAAGATGGTTTCCAATTTGTTTTCAACCACGTGAATGTGCTTGTTCTCGCGCATGATCTTCCTACTAGGATTTCGCCACGTATAGCCAGTCCAATAGTAACTTTTTTAAGCTCCATGTCCAATAGTACACATGGAGTACTGACAACATCTGTACTCCCTCCTTCCATTTATATAGGGCCTATGTGGAGGAGAGAGATGTGAAAATTTAAGGGGAGTGAGCTCTCATGCAAGAGCCTTAGCATATACGCATTCCTAGTTAAATACTAGTACAATAAATATGAAGAAAGAGATAGAGAGGAGATGGAAAAAAGTACTAATACAATAGCCAACCTTATATTTTTTGCGGGAAATAGCCAACCTTATATCCCACACTATTGCATGAGTGCATATAATAGATGATGGCTATAGATGACATGGCAGTCCCTCATAAGCATCGACTGGCTATATTATTAACCATGCTCTAATGTGTTTTTAAAACCGCATTTGACTATTGACAAGATTAATAGTACATGAGATGTATAATGTAAAAATTATATCATTGGAAACTCCTTTCACATACGAATTTGACCGTATGCTTTGTGTAAGTTGCATGTCGTATATTATTACTCTAACATTTGGTCAAAGTTAGCCTCGAAAAACGCATTAGGCCATGTATAGTAAATGGAAGGAGGGAGTAGTAGTGGAAGTGGATCCTCTGACGTAGGTATCCCTGCCTTACCCTCCCTTTCGGTCACTTACTGGCGGACCCCATGCTTGCTAGGCCCTGCATGTCAGTTACTCAATGGGTTCTGCCACGTCAGGGGATCCTCATCCGTAGTATAATCCCTCTGTTTTTATTTACTCCGCATAAAACAGAGGGAGTGGTAGTATAATAAATGACAT
Source organism: Triticum dicoccoides (assembly GCF_002162155.2). Classification (NCBI taxonomy): domain Eukaryota; kingdom Viridiplantae; phylum Streptophyta; class Magnoliopsida; order Poales; family Poaceae; genus Triticum; species Triticum dicoccoides. The sequence goes on from NC_041381.1 coordinate 303,354,296, forward strand.
GGGCGGGGGAGGGGGAGGGACGTCGGTTTGCTCTCAACTGCGGTCCCACAAGCGAGCGAAAATGCAAGACAAAGTGCATTCCATTTGGTGAGCGACGTGGAGGGTCCAGCGTGCCGGGCTGCAACGTGAACGCGACAAGAGCGATGTACAATCAAAACCGATTGACCGGTCATCACCGAAACCACTATTCACACCAGAACCTTCGCTGCTCCGCCTACGCCAGCCACTGCCCTAAAACCACACCCAATCTCCAGCCCATTCCCCCACCTTTCAATCCACTTGCCAGCATCAAGCATCCCCTAGTTTGCCGGAAAGCCATGGTGCGCCGCAAGACCACTTACTACAAGATGCTGACACCGGAGCACCGCACAGAAATCGCGGCGGCGTTCAGCGCCACAGACCTTCGTTCCTAAGCTCACTTTGTAGCGGGCCAATCCCCGAGTTCTCTAGAGCCAACCTACGAGGAGGAGGAAGCCGATCCAATGTTCATGGCGGAGGTCACGGCGCAGAAGGCCCCTGATGGGTATGAGATGATGGACGTCGACTTCGTGCCGGCGTCCGAGTCCCCCATGGTGCAGGCGGACCAGCGGTTCAACATGGCGATACTAAAGGAGGAACGGGAGGCAGAGGCTCAACTGGACGCGGAGCGCACGCATGCTGCTGCCATGGAGGCTCTCCTACAGGCGGAACCGGATGTCATGGATGTGAATCGGGCGACGGAGGCTCAACTTGAGGCGGAGCGCGGGATGCCGCTGGCATCGAGGCCCTCCTGCAGGCAGAACCGAACGTCCTGGACTTGAACTGGGCGGAAGAGGCTCGACTCGATACAAAGCACGCGAATGCCTCTCTCATCGACGCCCTCCTGCAGGCGGAACCGGACGTCCTGGACTTGAACCGGGCGGCAGAGGCTCGACTCAACGCAGAGCGCGCGGATGCCGCTGCCATCAAGGCCCTCCTGCAGGCGGAACTGGACGTCCTCGACTTGAACCGGGCTGTGCTCTCGTCCATGCAAAGCGCCCGCACGCTCCGCTTGAATGAGTAGCTAGAGGCCGAGGACAACCACGGTGCGGAGACACATGTTGGCAACTACGGCTGGTTCGCGCCGGCAGCCAAAGACGACGAGGCCGTCTCTTTTCGCGAGCAGTGATAGTTTTTCTTTATGTTGTTATTTTTATGGATCTTTTGCTGTGTAAAAACATATATTTTTTATGCAAGTCGCTTGACTTGGGTCAGTCTACCATTTCAGGCGGTTGGATGAATATCCTACGTCTCCTAACCCTTCTTTCCTTCTTCCTCACCTCTTCTTCTTCCCCAACAGACCACCGCACAGGCCATACGGATACTCCCCAACATGCGGTTGGATAAACATACTCTATGAACGAAAATTATGTGTCAACGATAGGATGGCTGAGTTTGGTTTGTTCACATGTGATAGCACATGTTAGTGAGGGTGCGTTCCCTTGGTTGGGTTTGCGGCGTGCAGGAGCGACTGTGTGAGGGTGTGGTGCGACCGCGGCGTGCAGGAGCGATCGTGTGAGGGTATGGTGCGATCGCGACAGCCGTGCGCAAGTGTTAACTCCTTCTCAGTTTGAAAACTTTAGGCAAGCTTGGCAAAAATGTGCGGAAAAGTTTGGCAATGCAAGGCCTAAACCCAAACAGGATAAGTATGTACGTACTAGGAGTACTAGTGTTAAAAAAGAAAGGCAGGGTTTTCCTTCGCGGGATTTAATCGATACAAATCCTCATTTCACGTGTCAACTAATGCGTATTTTTTTCTCCAAAGACCATAGAGCTAACCATCTCACTCCTCATCGCTTGATTAATGCAGCGCCATGCAGACCAACCTTCTCACTTCTGCATGCATGCAGGGGATATTAATGTCCCTTGTTGCTTACGAGGCAAACCCCATCAATTTTGCCTTGATTAGTGTAAGTGGCCTTTTGCAAATTGTAATTTTGATATACTGGCCTTGTGTACAAAAAAATGGAGGTAGTAACTATATTTTACTTCCTTCCCCATTGTGGTGACGTCGACGATATCTTCTTTTGTGGTTTGGCGAAGTGCGTTCGATGGAGAACACCATTGAGGGATACCACGGTAAGTCGTTCGCAAGTGCCGCCTGCAAGCCGAGACAACCGCCTTATTTGCATCCAGGAAGTCCGTTGAACCAAAGGACTAGTACTACTAGGAGTACACAATAGCGTTGTCCGTCCAGCTTAGTGCGGTGAGATGGTTTCTCGAAGAAGACGATGGAGAAGCGGAGTCAGCGAAGAGTGAAATGATGGTTGCTTCATCCGTGCTTTTGTGATTTGACGCCTCACTACTTTGTGATTTGTGATAGAAGGGACAGGGGAGTAGACTCTGTGCTCTATACTGTACTACATGCGTCCAAGCATGGGAGAAAGAGGAGAGACGTTGCATTTTTCTATTCCTTCAATCAGTCAATCAATCAGGGAGCTTTGGTTCCATCCTTTTGGCTTTGGCAACATCGTCCACAATGGTTCCCACGATGCCAAAAGCTATTTTCACATTTGGCTATACATTCTGGATGCCCTTAACCGTACCACTTGGTTTTGCTCCTGTGTGCTATCTATACAAATCTCAATTATATTGATCTAAAAAATTATAGAATCAAGATTAGTAAAAAGTGAAAGGGATAGTTATCGACTAGAGGGGGGGGTGAATAGGCGATTTTTATGAAAGCCTTCAAAACGTGGGAGTTCTGAAGACAAACAATAGAAACGACACTACTCTATGCAGTGGAAGGTAGACTACACTAGACAAGCCATAGTAAAGTATTAAATGAAGTGAAAGCACGAAGACTAATAGCAGCTAGGTAGTAAAGATCAGGATGGAAGATAGTATGAAGCCAATCAAAATAGGTAGTCACATAGCAAAGTCAAATAGAAAATGCAAGCATGCAATGACTTCACGAAGACAAACTGTAAGTAGAGAGAAGGGAGAGATAGAACCAGTAGCATCAGGAGGACGGGGATTTGTTCGACCAGTTCCAGTTGATGTGACAACTGTACATCTGGTTAGGGAGGCTGAGATTCAACTCAGAAGACCGCGTCTTCACCTTGTTCCCCTTGAGCTAAGGACACCTAGTCCCCGCCCAATCACTCTGGTAGGTCTTCAAGGTAGACTTCCGAACCTTCACATACTTTGTTCACTGGCAATCCACTATGACTCTTGGGTGCTCAGAACGTGACGCCTAACCTGCTGGAGGATTCACAGTCCTCAAGTGTAACAAGTCTTTAGATCACGCGGACAGAAAGACTTCAGTGATGCCACACACTCTTTTGGGCTCTGGTTGGTTTGGGCTTGGTCCTTGCAAGGATTCTCTCTCGAAAGCTTCAGCGGTGGGTTGCTCTCAAATGACAAAAGCCGTGTACTAACTCCAAGCAGCCACCAATTTATGGTGTAGGGGGTGTGCTATTTATAGCCACTGGGCAACCCGACCTGATTTGTCCAAAATGACCCTGGGTCGCTAAGGAACTGACACGTGTCGCAACGGCCAGATTTCAAACACACGCGGCAGCTTGACTTGGGCTACAAGTAAAGCTGACTCATCCGACTCTGGATAAGATTTTCTCTCATTGTCTTCGCTCGAAGACATAGGATTTGGTTGAGCATCACTTCAATAACTCTGACTTTGTTCACTTGGACCCCACTTAACAGTGTGGTGGTTCTTATGACTCAACAAAGAAGAAAAGGAAACAACGAAACAACAAAGTCTTCGCGCTCCATAGTCTTCACTCAATGTCTTCTCATGTCATAGTCTTCAACATGAATAGCTTCACAGACCACCATTGTCTTCAATGTCTTCACACATTTTTAGGGGTCATCTCCGGTAGGTAAACCGAATCAATGAGGGACTACTACCTATGTTATCCTGCAATTCTCACAAACACATTAGTCCCTCAACCAGGTTTGTCGTCAATACTCCAAAGCCAACTAGGGATGGCACTAGATGCACTTACAATCTCCCACTTTTTGGTGATTGATGACAAACAGGTTGAAGTTTTCAACGGGGATAAAAGTATGTGAAATTGTAGAGGATTAAGATATTGTCTTCTTGGGTGGCAAAAAGGCACCCCCTGAAGATGTGCATAAAAAAGTTTTGCGTTGGAGTGCAAATGCACATGGCAGGTTGTACTTGTGGAGATCCTCTTCACCATATGAAGACAATACATCATGCATGAACAGATATACAGGAATAATGACATGCATAATGAAAAATGGACGTCTGCAAAATGACTTCATGCGGGATTTATCATCACATCACACAGAGTAGCAGAAAAAGTAGCAGACGGCCATCAAGTTTAAGTGTTACAACTCAAAGAACCAAATGTATCAAAAACAAGAGTTGTAAGCACTAGGCAAAAGTATATCAACCACCCATATGGACCCGCTTGAAGACTATCAACATATGCTTCTCCCCCTTTTGTCAGTAAGGACCAAAAAGGTTTGATGACATAGTTTCTACTCGTTCCCATGAGGAGAAGGTGAAGCAGCAGTGTCGTCGTTGAGGTGTGGTGGTGTAGAAGAACTTGGTGCAGTGTCGAGACACGCTGAGGTTGGAGGTGGTGACGTAGCATCATCGGCGTCATCAAGGACTCTTGCATTAACAGTTGCTGTGGAGGAGGAATACTCTGAATCTTCAAGAGACGATGCTCGACGCAAGACAACATTCCTGGGAGGAGTGGAGTCGAACTTGAATCTTTCGGTGAAGCCATCGTCTTGAAGATCAGCTTCAGCACTGAGCAAAGTCAGACTCTTCCAAGATCTCTCACAGGTTTCATGCGTGACAAAGGCATTCTTGGTGGCAAGGTTGCGAATGCGATTTACATCCATCAAGAGGCTTTGCATTTGACGCTTGAGCTAGTAGTGATGCTTGTCATGTTTCTGATGCAAGGCCACGAGAAGCTCTCGGTCATTGAGCACACGAGATCGCTTCCAAGGCCTTGGAGCAATAGTGCTTTCTGTGGCTTCAGTGCATGCATGGCGAGTGTTGCCGGCCAGCGGATAAACACGAGAAGCAACCTGAACACCTTCAACATGCTAGGAGAAACTTTGACAATCTACATTGTGAAGATATAGTGCTTCCTTGGCAGGCTCTGGGTAGATTGCTTCGACGGATATATCAACCTCTGGCAGAAATATGAGATGATTGCGTGCAGAGGGATGATAGTCAACAGCATAGTGAAGCTTGATCAGTCGCATAATCCAAGGAGCATAGAATTTCAGACCAAATATGTCTGAGCCAGATGCAGCAAATTGTCGAATGAAGAAGTCTTGAGCATTGAAGTTGATGCCATTGAAAATATAGAAGACCAATGTCTTCATTGCGCCTTCTAGCTTTGCTGAGGAGGAATGTCCTTTGATGGGCCATAGAGTTCGCCTGATAATGTGATAGATGGTGCGGGGAAGATACTCTAGGTATTCAACAAAGAATTCCTTAGGATATTCAGCATCCTGTGCCAGTGGCTTCATCTTGCTCAGCATTTGGCTCATGTTGAGCTCTGGCTTCTGAAAGATGCTCTCCAATGCATTGCGGTGAAGCTGACAACTATGTTCATAGAGATCACCTGGAGTGGATAGACCAGTGAGCTCAATGAGGTCAAGAGATGTGGCTTCATGATGGACATTTCCAGTCATCCACTCAAGGACCCTTGTCTTTGGATCCCTGTTGTAGCCGCGAATGTGGAGGGTTGGATAGAGTTGTAGTATAAGCTCTTCATTCCAATGTTCCTTGTCGGTAACAAACTGCAGAAGGCCAGCATCTCGAAAATAGTCAAGGGCTTCTTCTAAGCAGGGCAGACCAGCAATGGCTTCGGAGTCCAGACGCATATGAGGAAATATGCGCTCTTGATTGTATAGAATACAGGAGTAGTAGCTGCGCTGCTGATAACTCCAGAACCAATCAGATGATATTCTTGGCTTGGAATATGGGTTCTTGGCGTTATCGAAGAAGGTGTTGTGTGTAATGAAGCCATTGACATTGAACGATCCTGGTGCAGATGCAGTACCTGGAAACCTTGGCAGCCTTGGTTTTGGCTTCTGAACCTAAGGCCTGTGCTCCACATGATAGTCAAACTGAGGTCTGGGAGCAGGCGGAGGAACCAGAATTGGCCATCTGACAGTGACAAGCTCGCCTTGGTAGAATGCTTGCTCAATGGTGTGGGGCTTTGCAGGCGGAACGGGAGCAATGGCATTAGCAGAGGCGTCAGGCTGCACATTTGTTGCATGTGCATCAGTGGCTTCATGCACAGTGTTCATTGTAGGCGCCACATTGTCTTCAGCCATGACAACGTCATTGGCTTCAGTAGTGTTGTTGGTGGCCGCCTCAGGATTCTCAACCTCCACTTGAGTAGCTGGAGGGTCGGGGACAGACATGTTCTCCTCGAGAAAAACTTCTTGGTTGGTAGGGGGAGTAGCAACACACCCTTCTTCTTGTCTTTCATCGATTGATGCAGCTGGATTGTCTTCGGCAACATTGGCTTCAGACGAGGGAACCGTCATAGAGGGATTTTCTTTAGGGAACACTTGATGTGCCACTGAGCTGGATTCGTTTGAATCTTCCTCTGTGATGGTTGTCATGGAGACTGATGGCCTTAGGCCTTTGCGAAGCCGTTGGAACACGGGCGACGCTTTTGGTGACGGTGTAGTCTCCATGTAGTTGTCGTCATTCACAATTGGGCTGGTGAAGGACGGGGTGTACTGGGTGAGTCTTGACTTGGTGTTGGTGGTTGGGGGTGATCAGCCCATGAGGCATCCTGGGAGATTGGCGTCAAAGGACGATCAATGCTGATGAGCTCGCTATTCGTGAGAACAGGCGATGATACCATTGGGCGCTCAATCTGAGGAAGGACTTCATCATCTTCTACATTGTCTTGGGGAGCAATGTCTTCAGCCATGATGGGGTCAACGGCTGGATCTTCTTCAGCTTCAGGAGCCTCTGTGGAAGAAGACTAAACTATCAACTGACGCTCTTGATTTTCAGGTGCAGGATGAGCAAAAGCAATGGGCTCGACAACAAGGGGCTCTTTGGGAGTAGCCCGATCTCTCTTCTTGGTCTTTCTCTTCTTGGTGGGTGGTGGATCATTAGTGGTGTTCTTGAGCTTGCGCTCTCTGGCTTCGGCTTCAGCTGCCTTGGTTTTCTTCTGTTCTGAAGCCACTGTGGGGACCTTAGGCTTCGAGCCTATCATGCTGGCAGGGAAGACAATGTGAGGTCCTTCCCACCTTGGAGCTTCAGTTTGGGCCACCGTAGGCTTATTCTTCTTCTTGGCAGCCAGCTTGGGGTCGATGCCAGGACGCCCAAGCGCCTTACGCTTCTCAGCTTCATTGTAAGCTTGAACACACTTGGCAGCAAGACTTTTCATGCGCTCTCATGAACCTTTGGCTTCTTCGCGCTTCTTGCAAAACGCCTCCTTGAGGTCATGCAGCATCACCTTGAAGTTTTTAACATCAGCCAAGCTGATCTTGTCCACATGCTTCTTGAACTGCTCTTTCTCATAGTCAATCTTGTTCTTCAATTCAACAATTCGCTGAGCCAGAGCCAGCTCAAGAGCGATTGCGCCTTGGAAGGCGATGCTGATGCCAATCGGGAGTTGAAGATCATCAAAGCTGAGGTTTGGGTTGTCAAACCACTCATCAATGAAGTTGTCAAGGATGTTCACATCAAAGAGGGGCAGATCATTGAAGATCTTCGCCTCTTGCTTGCTCTTAATCAGCTGCACAAGAGCATCATCACCGCACTCATCGTCTATAGACAGATAAATGGCTTCAGTCTCGTTCCTCAGAACTGCAGCAGGTGTCAGGGCTTGACTAGAACTTTGAACATCTTTCTTCCGAGTCTTCTCCTTCTTCTTGGAGATGCGAGAGAGATCTTCAGAAGTGTTATTTGGAGCAGGAGGGGCAGTTGCCAATGGCTTCACTCGAGAAACTTTTGGAGCAGCAGTTGGTTTTGAAGCCTTAGCTTTCTTTTGCTTCTGCAGCTTAGGAGGAGGAGCTGGAGCATCATTAGTGTCAGCATCATCACCAGAATGATCCACTTTTGCACCTTGGACAGCAATGTGTGTGATGAGGCCTGCAAGGTTGTAGAAGGGGCCGATCCTGTTTTCATTGGCTTCACGGGTGCCATCTTCCCGAGGAGCAGATGGACCAGGGTTGAAGTCACGGCCGAATTCCTTCTTGTTCTTTACAGCAGAGTCTTTGGCGAACTGGTAGTTGCGCTTGAAGAGATTGTCTTCACGGCACCACAACAGAGAAGAAGAGTCAGCGTTCGCTGGCTGTGGTTCGTGCACCATGTATGGATAGAAACCTTGCTCAATAGCTTCAGCCTGGGTCCTAGGAGGTAGATTTTTGTACAGTATATCACCCCAAGGTCCCTTGATGGCATTGTTCTCTGCATATTCTTCTGTGACGAATCGGTACATGAACCATTCCTCTGCCCAATATCTTCGAATCCATTGGATTCGATTCTTGCATCCTGTATAGGTTTCCTCTGGGTCTGTTTTGCACAGCTCATGCAAATATGGAGGCAAATCGTTGGAAGTGTTCCCACGGCGCTGTCTGCCACCCTTTCTTGCTGACTTCTCAGTGGCCATGAAGCTTAATCTGAAAGGCTTCAGTACTTGCAAGGGCTTCAGACGGCTGGTCAGACAAGAACTTGCTTCAGGAGAATTGATGTGACTCTGTAAGAATTCTGCAAATGAATGCAGACTATGAGAACCAAGGGATTCTCCCACGGACATGTACCTGTGACAACATTAGAGGTGCGAGGCAAGGGGAAGAGGTCATATGCATTCTCACAAGATTTTGAAGATAAATCAGTTTGAAGACATTGACCTCATAACGCGAAGACATTCACTTATTTGATGAGAGTTGGTTCTAGAGTTGTACGAATCCAAGAATAAGTAAAAGTGAGGAACCTAACTTGTAGAGAGGCATAAGTGAACATACTTGGCAAGTATGAGATGCACAGAGAGATAGATTTAACTTTGGAGATATATAAACTACTTTTGGTAAGGAAGGATGAATCTATCAGATCGAAAAGACGGTAAAAAAGTGAATTTTAATTACCCCACGAAGAACTGCTAGACGGACGAAGTTGGAGGCCCAGCAGTTTGATCTTCTGTGCCCTAACTTGGTGACGGAGGACACCTACCGCGATAGCGGAGAGGACGAGGTCCACGGCCGGCATGAGGACGGCGTCGGAGAAGTCACGGCAGCTAAGCGCTTCGTCGCCAGCATCGTCGAGAGCTAGCGGAGGCGCTAGGGTTTGCGAGAGGTGGCGAGGTGGAAGAAGAATTTTTGATTGAGATGTGATGGGTATTTGTAGGGAAAGGGACAGCACAACGCAATTACGCAGGTGCCCTTGGCGGTTCACATCTGAAGGGCACGTGGCGAGCATGCAACACCTTGGAAGTTGTTCCATGTTCCCACGCATGCCTGGATTGTCGGCGTGGTCGTTCCAAATTCTCCGGCTTTCAGGCAAAAATGATATAGCATTAAAAACAGATATAAATGTTTGTCAGATTGACTTCAGCTCACAAGGTCTTAGTGAAGACAATCGACAGTTTTCAATAGAATGCATATGATTTGGACAGATAGAGTTGAGGTAGAAGCATAGATAGGTTAGGGTCCGATCACATTCACTTAGTTCAAAAGATTCAATACGAAGCCATAGCTATAAGTGAATGTTGTAGAGGACAGAACACAAATATGTATATAACTAGTATAAGGCCAAATCAACCAAATGAAGATGAACTTGAATATAAGCCAGGGATGAAGATAAATCAAATATGAAGACTTTGCAAATATGACGCCAAGAGAAACACTTCAAACAAAAGTTTGGTGGTGGCGTTACCCACCGTATAGGAAGTATTAGACCCAGACACGGTGCACAATTATCGTGGCGCTCTGAAGTCAAATTCCGCATTAATGTATTCACATTTAGAGTGTATGTCTTCATTGATTGAAGATATACATTACTTCGCGTGTTGCACATCTAAGTCATCAATGCATGTGTTAGGATGTGTGCCTAAAATCACAGGACATTTGAGGATTCCAAGATATTTAGCTCACACCGCAACTTGCAAAACCTTTTCTCATTCAAGGGCTTTGTGAAGATATCAGCCAACTGCTCTTCTGTCTTGATGTGAATGATATCAATATCTTCCTTCATAACATGATCTCTGAGAAAGTGATGACGAATTTCAATGTGCTTTGTCTTCGAGTGCTGAACTGGGTTGTTGGCAATCTTGATGGCACTCTCATTGTCGCAGTAGAGAGGCACATTCTTCAGATGGATACCATAGTCCTTGAGAGTTTGCTTCATCCAGAGAAGCTGAGCACAGCAAGATCCAGTAGCAATGTATTCGGATTCAGCTGTGGAGAGAGATACACAGTTCTGCTTCTTTGAAGACCAATAGACAAGAGATCGTCCCAGAAAGTGACATGTGCCTGATGTGTACTTGCGATCAACCTTGTCACCAGCATAATCAGCATTTGAGAATCCAACTAGATCAAACTCTGAGCCCTTTGGATACCATAATCCTAATGTTGGGGTGTAAGCCAAATATCAAAGAATTCGCTTCAACGCTAAGTGATGCGATTCCTTTGGTGCCACTTGGAATCGAGCACACATGCAAACACTGAGCATTATATCTGGCCTAGATGCACATAAATAAAACAAAGAACCAATCATGGAGTGGTATACCTTTTGATGGAACTCTTTACCATTGTCGTCGGGACCGAGATGACTTTTGGTTGGCATTGGTGTCGTGTATCCTTTGTAGTCTTGCATTCCAAACCTCTTCAGGCAATCTTTGAGATATTTTTCTTGAGATATGAAGATGCCATTGCGTTGTTGACGGATTTGGAGACCCAGAAAGAAATTCAGCTCACCCATCATGGACATCTGATATTGCTCTTGGATCATGTGACCAAACTCATCACTGTATTTCTTGTTGGTGCAGCCGAAGATAATGTCATCCACATAGATTTGGCACACAAACAATTCACCATCATATGTCTTCGTGAAGAGTGTAGGATCTAGTGAACCAGGTTTGAAGCCTTTGCTCTTCAGGAAGTCTTTGAGCGTATCATACCAAGCTCGAGGGGCTTGTTTGAGGCCATACAGTGCCTTGTTAAGGTTGTATACCATATCAGGATGTTTTGGATCTTCAAAGCCAGGAGGTTGTGCGACATATACTTCTTCTTCTATCTTTCCATTGAGAAAAGCACTCTTCACATCCATTTGATACAGAAGGATGTTGTGATGATTTACATAGGCTAGCAGTATGCGAATGGCTTCAAGCCTTGCCACGGGAGCAAATGTTTCATCGAAGTCAATTCCTTCCACTTGAGTGTAACCTTGTGCAACGAGGCGAGCCTTGTTTCTGACCACTTGACCATGCTCATCTTGCTTGTTGTGATATATCCATTTGGTGCCAATGATATTGTGCTTCCAAGGATTAGAACGCTTGACCAATTCCCACACATTATTCAGCTCGAACTGTTGAAGCTCTTCTTGCATAGCTTGAATCCATTCAGGTTCCATGAAGGCTTCATCAACTTTCTTGGGTTCAAAGACTGAGACGAAAGCAAAATGCCCATAGAAATTAGTTAGATGTGTTTGTAGGACCTTGAAGTATGTCTAGAGTGGGGGTGATTAGACTACTTGACCAATTAAAAACCTAACCTTTTCCCAATTTTAGACTTTGGCAGATTTTAGCTATCTTTGGACAAGTCAAGCAATCTTCACACAATTCAAGCAAGCATGCAAAGAGTATATGAGCAGCGGAAATTAAAGCATGCAACTTGCAAGAATGTAAAGGGAAGGGTTTGGAGGATTCAAACGCAGTTGGAGACATGGATGTTTTCGTCATGGTTCTGATAGGTGGTGCTATCATACATCCACGTTGATGGAGACTTCAACCCACGAAGGGTAACGGTTGCGCGAGTCCACGGAGGGCTCAACCCACGAAGGGTCCACGAAGAAGCAACCTTGTCTATCCCACCATGGCCGTCGCCCACGAAGGACTTGCCTCACTAGCGGTAGATCTTCACGAAGTAGGCGATCTCCTTGCCCTTACAAACTCCTTGGTTCAACTCCACAATCTTGTCGGAGGCTCCCAAGTGACACCTAGCCAATCTAGGAGACACCACTCTCCAAGAAGTAACAAATGGTGCGTTGATGATGAACTCCTTGCTCTTGTGCTTCAAATGATACTCCCCAACACTCAACTCTCTCTCATGGGATTTGGATCTGGTGGAAAGAAGATTTGAGTGGAAAGCAACTTGGTGAAGGCTAGAGATCAAGATTCATATGGTAGGAATGGAATATCTTGGCCTCAACACATGACTAGGTGGTTCTCTCAAAGAAATGGTAAGTTGGAAGTGTGGGTTTGTTCTGATGGATCTCTCCACGAATGAAGAGGAGGTGGAGGGGTATATATAGCCTCCACACAAAATCTAACCGTTACACACAATTTACCAAACTCGGTAGGACCGAATCAACAAACTCGGTCGGACCGATTTAGTAAACCTAGTGACCGTTAGGATTTTCGGTGGGACCGACATGCAACTCAGTAGGACCGATATGGTTAGGGTTAGGGCATAACGTAATCTCGGTGAGACCGATTACACAAACTCGGTGAGACTGATTTTGGTAATTAGCTAACCAGAGAGTTGGTCAGGTAAACTCGGTGGGACCGATTCGCTCTTTTTGGTGAGACCGAAATGTTACGAAAGGGAAACAAGGAGTTTACATTGCAATATCGGTGGGACCGATTTCTCACTTCGGTTAGACCGAAACGTTACAAAGGGAAATAGAGAGATTGCAATCCCATCTCGTTGAGACCAAGATCCCTATCGTTGAGACCTATTTGCCTAGGGTTTGTGGCAGTGGCTATGACATATGAACTCAGTGGCGCCGTATAGAAAGAATCGGTATGGCCGAGTTTGACTTTGGGAATAGGTCATATGTGGATGTGAGAAAGTAGTTGAGGTTTTTTTGGAGCATATCACTAAGCACTTGAAGCAAGAGGCTCATTAAGCAACACCTCACCCCTCCTTGATAGTATTGTCTTTTCCTATAGACTCAATGTGATCTTGGATCACTAAAATGAAAAATGAAGAGTCTTGAGCTTTTGAGCTTGAGCCAATCCTTTGTCCTTGATATTTTGAGGGATCCACTTTCATCATCCATGTCATGCCATTCATTGAGCTTTCCTGAAATAATAGTCTTAGAATAGCATTAGCTCAATGAGCTATATGTTGTTATGAATTACCAAAACCACCTAGGGATAGTTGCACTTTCAATCTCCCCCTTTTTGGTAATTGATGACAACATATGGATCAAAGCTTCGACAAATGATAATAAGATTGAAAAACATCGTCGCTTTGAGAAGTATGTGGTAAGCAAGAGCTCCCCCTAAATTTGAGCATAGTTTAAGATTTGCTTTGGACTGCAAATGCACAAGGAATTAGGCTCATGGGTTACTCTTCCATGTCACATACATCTTGGTGGAGCGCTCAAAATAATAAAGATTGAATACATGCACTCATCACCAAGCAAAGTGAATGATCATATAAGGATAGGTAAGATAATATTATCTAACAAGCATAAGTGTGGCTTATGATCAAACACATGATCATCAATGTCTCACAGATAATAGCATAGTATCTCAAGCAATCAAATGCAAACAAAGTTTAACCACCAAAGCAAGAGAGAACAAAAAGCAACACTCTCTCTCTCTCGAAGCCTATGATCTATACATTTTTCTCCCCCTTTGGCAACAAGTTACCAAAAAGTTCATAGAAAATTCATAGTACTAGACCGAGTCTCAGGCTTGATCTTCAGGTGGTGGTGTAGAGATGGCTCGTCGGACGAAGGCTTCAGTTGATGTGGATGGAGCTGGAGGAGTTGGTGCTGGAGCTGGTTGCACTTGAGCTGTAGCTGGTGCAGATGAAGTGGCTCTGGGGTCTGTCACAGGCACTACAGCTGATCTCTGAGCTCTAGGCACTCTGGAAAATGCATCAGTGGTAGTCTTGCCCTTCCTCTCCTGCATGTCATCCTGTAGCTGCTCCACAACTGACTGAATCTCAGTTACTTTGACATCTAGATCATAGAATTTTTGTTCCATGATTCTTTCCAGGCTCTCCTGGTTTTGAGTTAGGGTGGCCAACCCCTTCTCAATCCTTAGTGTTGATGCTATCAAGTAACCAAGCTTCTCCTGCTTGTTCTTCAAAAAGTACTCATATGCCTCCTCTTGAGTTGGCATCTTGGCAGCCTTCTCTCTCTTTGCTTTCTCCTTCTTCTCTTGAGCTTGTACTGATGATGGTTCATTCTCATTCATCACAACTTGATTGTCCTCAAATTCTGGATAGATAACAAAATGTTCCTTGTCCAGCAAGTATGTGCATGTACCCATCTTTGAGTTAATCAACTCCTGAATTTGTGGGGCATATCCACAACTTCTATTTTGGTCTGTTGCTGTCCTCTTGATAGTCTCAACAATGAGGCTCATGACCTTGAATTTCTGTGGCACATCAAACAAGTGTAGCAAGTTTATAGCATGCCCTCTGATCATGTTGTGATCACCTGACTTGGGCAATAGAGTATGCCTTAGGATCCAGTTGATTGTTGGGAGTCCTGATAGAAGATAATGAACTGACCCAAACTTATGTGACTCAACTGCAGCATCTGGGATCTCCTTGTACATATGAGCCATGGTATTGTGATCCATCTTGTTCTTGGCATAGACATCCAAGTCATCTTCACTCTCCTTTGGGGCATTGATCAGATTGGCCCATTCCTCAATGGTTGATTGGTACCTTGTACCTTCAGACATCCAAACTATCCTGCCATCTGGATAGAAATGTGCCGTGGAGTAGAACTGCATAATGAGCTCATCATTCCACTTTGTGAGCTTCTGCCCAACAAAGTCTGCAACTCCACTTGTACTAAGATTCTTGAGCTTTTGAGCTTGAGCCAATCCTTTGTCCTTGATATTTTGAGGGATCCACTTCCATCATCCATGTCATGCCATTCATTGAGCTTTCCTGAAATAATAGTCTTGGAATAGCATTAGCTCAATGAGCTATATGTTGTTATGAATTACCAAAACCACCTAGGGATAGTTGCACTTTCAATCTCCCCCTTTCTGGTAATTGATGACAACATATGGATCAAAGCTTCGACAAATGATAATAAGATTGAAAAACATCGTCGCTTTGAGAAGTATGTGGTAAGCAAGAGCTCCCCCTAAATTTGTGCATAGTTTAAGATTTGCTTTGGACTGCAAATGCAAAAGGAATTAGGCTCATGGGTTACTCTTCCATGTCACATACATCTTGATGGAGCGCTCAAAATAATAAAGATTGAATTCATGCACTCATCACCAAGCAAAGTGAATGATCATATAAGGATAGGTAAGATAATATTATCTAACAAGCATAAGTGTGGCTTATGATCAAACACATGATCATCAATGTCTCACAGATAATAGCATAGTATCTCAAGCAATCAAATGCAAACAAAGTTTAACCACCAAAGCAAGAGAGAACAAAAAGCAACACTCTCTCTCTCTCTCTCTCGAAGCCTATGATCTATACATTTTTCTCCCCCTTTGGCAACAAGTTACCAAAAAGTTCATAGAAAATTCATAGTACTAGACCGAGTCTCAGGCTTGATCTTCAGGTGGTGGTGTAGAGATGGCTCGTTGGACGAAGGCTTCAGTTGATGTGGATGGAGCTGGAGGAGTTGGTGCTGGAGCTGGTTGCACTTGAGCTGTAGCTGGTGCAGATGAAGTGGCTCTGGGGTTTGTCACAGGCACTACAGCTGATCTCTGAGCTCTAGGCACTCTGGAAAATGCATCAGTGGTAGTCTTGCCCTTCCTCTCCTGCATGTCATCTTGTAGCTGCTCCACAACTGACTGAATCTCAGTTACTTTGACATCTAGATCACAGAATTTTTGTTCCATGATTCTTTCCAGGCTCTCCTGGTTTTGAGTTAGGGTGGCCAACCCCTTCTCAATCCTTAGTGTTGATGCTATCAAGTAACCAAGCTGCTCCTGCTTGTTCTTCAAAAAGTACTCAGATGCCTCCTCTTGAGTTGGCATCTTGGCAGCCTTCTCTCTCTTTGCTTTCTCCTTCTTCTCTTGAGCTTGTACTGATGATGGTTCATTCTCATTCATCATAACTTGATTGTCCTCAAATTCTGGATAGATAGCAAAATGTTCCTTGTCCAGCAAGTATGTGCCTGTACCCATCTTTGAGTTAATCAACTCCTGAATTTGTGGGGCATATCCACAACTTCTCTTTTGGTCGGTTGCTATCCTCTTGATAGTCTCAACAATGAGGCTCATGACCTTGAATTTCTGTGGCACATCAAACAAGTGTAGCAAGTTTATAGCATGCCCTCTGATCATGTTGTGATCACCTGACTTGGGCAATAGAGTATGCCTTAGGATCCAGTTGATTGTTGGGAGTCCTGATAGAAGATAATGAACTGACCCAAACTTATGTGACTCAACTGCAGCATCTGGGATCTCCTTGTACATATGAGCCATGGTATTGTGATCCATCTTCTTCTTGGCATAGACATCCAAGTCATCTTCACTCTCCTTTGGGGCATTGATCAGATTGGCTCATTCCTCAATGGATGATTTGTACCTTGTACCTTCAGACATCCAAACTATCCTGCCATCTGGATAGAAATGTGTTGTGCAGTAGAACTGCATAATGTGCTCATCATTCCACTTTGTGAGCTTCTGCCCAACAAAGTCTGCAACTCCACAAGCAATGAAACTGTCTTGCACTCCAGGATAGTGTTCTTCATTCTACTTCATGTAGGTCCAGTCGACCCACCTCATATCACACACTATAGTCTTCTTGTCCAACAACACTGTCTCATAGAAATCCTGATGTTCCTTTGTGTGGAACCTGTAATCAACAACAGTCCTTCTCCTGATAGCATATGGATATGACAACCTCCATAGTCTGAGTCCTGCATCCTTTCTTAACTTCATGTTCTCAGCCACAGGATGAGCATCATTGTGGTCTGGAATCTTTGGCTTTAGCTTCCTCGGGACTTGTCCTTCATCATATTCCTCATCTGCAACTTCAGGAACTGGAGCCTTGTTCTTCTCAGTAGCTGGAATACTCCTGGTATTCCTCTTTGGTACAATCTTGGGCTTGGGGGCAGCTTTGGGTGCATCCTTGGGCTTTGATGTTGCAGCCCCTAAATTTATAGCATCACCCATCAGCTTTTGTGTCTTGGGTGCTGGTGCAGCAACCTCTTCTTCCTCTTCTTCTGAGTCAATCCTCATAAAGGGGTTGCCAAGAACCTTGGCAGTAGTGGTTCTGGCTCTCTTCTTCTTCTTATCTTGACCAGCAGCTTCATCTTCTGACTCAATGGTAAACTTCATGGTTTCTCTAGTAGGAACCTTCTTGGGTTTGGAAGTGGCAATTCTTCTTGCAGGTGCCTCTTTGGGATCAGGCTTTTTAGGTACTTGTGTTGATCCTCTAACCTTCAGCATAGGTGTCCTCTTGGCAGGGACCTTCCTATTGAGTCCAGGCTTTGTGTTCTTTGCTGAGCCATACTCCTTTTTGAGCACTACCTTCTTGGAAGTAGCCTCATCTTCTTCTTCCATATAATCCTCATCCTCAGATTCTGAGGTTCTCTTCTTCCTTGTCCTGGTGGCAGCTTTAGGCAAATTGCTAGGAGTGCTTCTGCTGCCATCATCTAAAGAACTTGAGGGACTAGTGCCCTCACTCATGTGAATCTGCTCTTCTGACTTGTTCTGACTATCACTTTGGTCTGACATGCTGAAATCACTGACTGCTGACCCCGTGAATAGTTATAGATGAGATAGAATGGATGAGCATCACAAAATGCAGAGATTTTTGCAAAAGAATGATTCAAAAACTTAGTTTTAGTTTTCCACAGGTAGCATTTCGGATCAACCAATTTTCAAACTTGGTGATACCGAAGCAGTTTTGGAACCTAAACTAGTGAACTCGGTCAGACCGAGTCACAGTTCGGTGGCACCGAGACTGCTAGGGTTTCACAAAGTTTTAAAATCGGTCACACCGATTAGCAATTCTCGGTCAGACCGAGAGTTACTAGTGCAATGGCGTTAGCCGAATCGGTGGGACAGAGTTTTTCAACTCGGTGGGTCCGAGATGGTTTCGGCGGAAACCTAACCCTAAATTTTCAAATCTCATCTATTCTAAGGATTGTTTTGACTGTATAGGAGTGTCTCAATCGTGGCAAGAATCATAATGATCACAATGTGCTGAGAATCAGACGAGGATAGCACTGTGATCGAGTTCATACCCTAGTTCGGCGATGAACTCGCTACGGCGCCAACGACGGAGAAGAAATCCGTTGACGGCGGTGGAGACCAGCGACAGGAGGCGGCTGGCGACGAAGTCGACGATCCGTAGACCTAGTAGGCAGAGCGAGCTATGCGCGGGCGAAGAGATATGGAGAAAGTTTTCCAAATTTTGCCCGTGTGTATATATAGCCCGATACTATCGGTGTGACCGAGTGGAACGACTCGGTGGCACCGAGACGCATAACTATTGACAGTTACAGCAACTCGGTGTGACCAAAAAGTTCAAATCGGTTGCATCAAGATTGACAACCTAGATCGACTTAGTGATCTCGGTAGGACCGAAATGGAGGAATCGGTTAGACCGAGAATCACAAAGAAATTTTGTAAGTTTAAGTCTATGACGAATCGGGGACTCCGAGTGCTCCTCACACAGAGTGGTTCGAATCTGACTTGATCAAATTTTGTGATGTAGCATGAATAGAGTTCGAGACAAGAAAAGCATAGATAGCTAGAGAAGGTTCTTAGGCATTCTTGTCCATCCACTTGGCCAAAGAAAAAGAAGCCAATCAATCAAAGCAACAAGTGGATGTCCTCGAATGAGTAAAATATGCAACCAACATGCTCACACAATAAAATGGCAAATGAAATATGTGGCAAAGCATGCACAACCAATTCTAGCATCTATCAAACAATTGGCGATGAGTAGGTCATCTATATATGAGTATATTGACTTAGGAGTCAAATGAGAACATTTGATCATAGGTCATACTCATCGTTTAAGCTCAAGTGGGGTTAGCACTTTTACATAATGCATTGATGTGTTCACATCATTACAGTTGCTTTCACCCAATTCTTAGAGTTAAGCTCCCCCTAGCTGTGAGATCTCCCTTAGAGAGATGAACTAACCTTGGGTTTTGTCGATGATGACTTCATGTAGGTGTTGAAGATGTGGATGCTCAATGTTGATGTAGATCATTTGGAGCAATCCTTTGGTGTGAGTTGCACTTTCAATACCTACATGGGTTAGTCCCACAAGGAACAAACAATAATATCCATAGACATATAGTGATGCACACACAAGATGATGTCCTTGAATTCATTAGGTTACCTTGTCCCTTGCCTTACAAACATGAGGGTTTGTGACTCCTTGAACTAGTGAAAGATGTGGAAGTTTATTGCACTTGTCCTTGCCATAATGATATGAGTGAAGAATGTTGGCGGAGTCACCCTCAAGAACTCTCTAGTTCTTCTTCTTCGGGATCCACATCATCTTGATGGGAATCCTTGGAGTTGTAGTTGTACTTGATGAAGTAGAACTTGACGTAGTCTTGGGAACCCACTTGACCAAGGCCTTAGGTGCTTCTCAAATGCATCAATCTCCTCTTGAAGCTTGTCCTTACCTTTGTTCTTGTGGTCTTGTGGTGGAAGATCATCTTTTGCTTGTGTTCCCTTGAAGGAAGTAGGTTCATACTTCTCTTGATGAGGAACAAACTTCATCTTGGGGTATTGATCTTCTTCCACTCAACTCCATTGGCATTGAACTTTCGTTCAAAACCAACACCTTGATTCTTCTGGTGCCTTCCTTGCTTGCGTACAATTTCCTCGAATTGCTTACTACCGGCAAGGCTCTTGTATACACCTTTCTCTATAATTCCCTTCAATAAGCTATTTTCTTGCTCAAGTGTAACTTGGCTAAGAGGATCATTAGTGGAATCAATAGAACTACTAGAAGCAACAATGTTGGATTTGGCATTATTATTGTTACTACTAGAGGAAGGATCTTTCTTGTACTTGTTACTAGACTTGACTTGAGGCATGTAAGTAGATAAGAGTAAACGCTTGGCAATGTAAGAAGAACTTTTCTTACGGAGATCATCATTGATTGCCTTTAAGAACTCATGCTCTTGCTCAATATTGAGCTTCTCAAAGCGTAACTTCTCATGAGCCCTTAAAAGTTCTCGATGATCTCCAAAATAGTTTCATGAGCTAACTTAAGAGTGTTTAGTTCTTTAGTTAGAAGCTCAATCTTCTCCTTATCATTGTCATTCGTTTTATCTTGATTAGCATGATTAATTGATGTTTCATCATAGTATTCATCACTAGAGTTGTCAACAAGTAAATCATCATCACCTAGCAAGTCATCTTCATCACTATTGAAATCAACATACTCGAGGTGTGTTACCTTTGGACCTTTGGCCATGAAGCATCTTCCAATTCCTTCATTTGGTGAATCAAATATGTCGTAGGAGTTGGTTGACACAAGTGCTAGCCCGGCAACACCTTCATCTTGAGTATATTCGGAGTCGGAGTGATAGCTTCTCTCGGAGCGATTGTCGGAGTCGGAGTCGGATACCCATTCACGGACATGAGCTTGATGTCTTCGTTTTGTGTAGCTCCTTAATGACTTGTCCTTCCTTTCTGAATCCTTGCTTCTCCGTGAGGGTCTTCGTTCATAACGATCATCTCTCCTCCTCCTCTCTCTTGGTGGTGATTCTTCTCTTTCACTTCTTCTTTTTGGAGAATCTTCTCTTCTTTTGTAGGGTGCCGTACACTCATTGGAGTAGTGACTGGGTCTCCCACAATTTTAGCAATTTTGCTCTCGACTAGAAGATCTTTTGTCATTGTAGGACCTTGACTTAGAGCTTCTTTCTTTGCTTCTCCTCTTGTAGAATTTGTTGAAGTTCTTCACCATTAAGCTTAATTCTTCATTGAAGGTTTGTTTCTCACTTGATGATGTGGGGGCTTCGCATGAGGCTTTGTAAGCACCACTTGACTTGTTGTGAAGTTCCTCCTTATCCTTGAGTGACATCTCATGAGCAACAATTCTTCCAATGACTTCCGTTGGCTTGAGATCTTTGTAATTTGGCATCATTTGGATCAATATGCACACGGTATCATACTTTCAATCCAATGCTCTTAGGATCTTCTTGATGATGAATCTGTCGGTCATCTCTTCACTCCCTAAGCCGGCAATCTCATTTGTGATAAGAGCAAGCCTAGAGTACATTTCAGCGACACCTCCACCATCCTTCATTTTGAACTTGTCAAGCTGACTTTGGAGCACATCCAACTTGGATTCCTTGACGGAGTCGGTACCTTCATGCATATCAATCAAAGTGTCCCAAATTTCCTTTGCATTCTCAAGACGGCTCGTTTTGTTGAACTCTTCGGGGCACAATCCGTTGAAGATGATATCACAAGCTTGAGCGTTGTATTGCAGCATCTTCAGCTCTTCCGCATTAGCTTCACGGTTCGGCTCTCTCCCATCAAAGAATTCACCTTGCAAGCCAATACAAATAATAGCCCAAACGGCAGGGTTATGTCTGAGAATATGCATTTTCATCTTATGCTTCCAACTAGCAAAATTAGTTCCATCAAAGTAAGGACCTCTATGGTGATAATTTCCCTCGCTAGACGCCATACTCTCCTAGGTTGTGAAACCAAGGCTATGACCACCAAAAGCTATGGAAATCAAATCAAATGGAGACCAAGGCTCTGATACCACTTGTAGGACCTTGAAGTATGTCTAGAGGGGGGGTGATTAGACTACTTGACCAATTAAAAACTTAACCTTTTCCCAATTTTAGAGTTTGACAGATTTTAGCAACTTTGGACAAGTCAAGCAATCATCACACAAATCAAGCAAACATGCAAAGAGTATATAGGCAGTGGAACTTAAAGCATGCAACTTGCAAGAAAGTAAAGGGAAGGGTTTGGAGGATTCAAACGCAGTTGGATACACGGATGTTTTTGGCGTGGTTCCGATAGGTGGTGCTATCGTACATCCACGTTGATGGAGACTTCAACCCACGAAGGGTAACGGTTGTGCGAGTCCACGGAGGGCTCCACCCACGAAGGGTCCACGAAGAAGCAACCTTGTCTATCCCACCATGGCTGTCGCCCATGAAGGACTTGCCTCACTAGCGGTAGATCTTCACGAAGTAGGCAATCTCCTTTCCCTTACAAACTCCTTGGTTCAACTCCACAATCTTTGTCGGAGTCTCCCAAGTGACATCTAGCCAATCTAGGAGACACCACTCTCCAAGAAGTAACAAATGGTGTGTTGATGATGAACTCCTTGCTCTTGTGCTTCAAATGATAGTCTCCCCAACACTCAACTCTCTCTGATGGGATTTGGATCTGGTGGAAAGAAGATTTGAGTGGAAAGCAACTTGGGGAAGGCTAGAGATCAAGATTCATATGGTAGGAATGGAATATCTTGGCCTCAACACATGAGTAGGTGGTTCTCTCTCAGAAATGGTAAGTTGGAAGTGTAGGTTTGTTCTGATGGCTCTCTCCATGAATGAAGAGGAGGTGGAGGGGTATATATAGCCTCCACACAAAATCTAACCGTTACACACAATTTACCAAACTCGGTGGGACCGAATCAACAAACTCGGTCGGACCGATTTAGTAAACCTAGTGACCGTTTGGATTTTCGATGGGACCGACATGCAACTCGGTAGGACCGATATGGTTAGGGTTAGGGCATAACGTAATCTCGGTGAGACCGATTACACAAACTCGGTGAGACCGATTTTGGTAATTAGCTAACCAGAGAGTTGGTCAGGTAAACTCGGTGGGACCGATTCGCTCTTTTCGGTGAGACCGAAATGTTACGAAAGGGAAACAGGGAGTTTACATTGCAATCTCGGTGGGACCGATCGCTCACTTCGGTTAGACCGAAACATTACGAAGGGAAACAGAGAGATTACAATCCCTTCTCGGTGAGACCGAGATCCCTATCGGTGAGACCGATTTGCCTAGGGTTTGTGGCAGTGGCTATGACATATGAACTCGGTGGCGCCGGATAGAAAGAATCGGTATGGCCGAGTTTGACTTTGGGAATAGGTCATATGTGGATGTGAGAAAGTAGTTGAGGGTTTTTGGAGCATATCACTAAGCACTTGAAGCAAGAGGATCATTAAGCAACACCTCATCCCTCCTTGATAGTATTGGCTTTTCCTATAGACTCAATGTGATCTTGGATCACTAAAATGTAAAATGAAGAGTCTTGAGCTTTTGAGCTTGAGCCAATCCTTTGTCCTTGATATTTTGAGGGATCCACTTTCATCATCCATGCCATGCCATTCATTGAGCTTTCCTGAAATAATAGTCTTGGAATAGCATTATCTCAATGAGCTATATGTTGTTATGAATTACTAAAACCACCTAGGGATAGTTGCACTTTCAGTGTTGCTCTTTGAGTTGCTTTTGAACGAGTGAGTGGACCACTTGCATTCAAGCTGTCAATTATCTTCTCAATCTGAACTTCATTTGCAACACGAGGATGAACAGGACGAAGATTTTGCTCTTGCTGATCAAAGTCATCATTTGGGGGATTGTCTTCAGGCTGAGCATTGTCTTCAGGTTGATTAGGTGCAGAAATGATAAGCTCTTCTTCAGTCTGATTCTTAGAAGGTATGATTTCTCCTATTCCCATTTGCTTGATTGATTCACTTGGAGGTACTTCATCTAGCACATTTGGCAGGTGCTCTCTTTGCGAGCCGTTAGTCTCATCGAACCGCACATTCACAGTTTCAGTGAAAGAGGTTGAAGACTCTGTAGGAGTGCGAATCCTTTCCATAACCAAGCATAAAACCTTCATGTGCTTTCGGTGCAAATTTTGACATGTGATGTGGATCCTTGATCTAGCACTTAGCACCAAATACTCTGAAGTAGCTTACATTTGGCTTCTTACCAGTTAGGAGTTCATAGGATGTTTTCTTCAGAAGCTTGTGAAGATAAACACGGTTGATGATGTGGCAAGCAGTGTCAATGGCTTCAGGTCAGAACTTCCATGGAGTCTTGTACTCATCAAGCATCGTTCGGGCCTTCTCAATGAGAGTTCTGTTCTTGCGCTCTATGATCCCATTCTGCTGAGGTGTATAAGGAGCAGAGAACTCATGAGTGATACCCAGAGTATACAGATAGAGGTTGAGGCCGGTGTTCTTGAACTCGGTGACGTTGTCGCTTCTGATGTGCTTGATCTTGATGCCATAGTTCGTCATGGCATGATTGGCAATGCGTCTGAAGACATCCTGCACTTCAGTCTTGTAGAGGATTATATGCACCCAAGTATATCTAGAGTAATCATCAACAATGACAAAGCCATAGAGGCAAGCAGTAGCGGTGAGAGTAGAGTAGTGTGTAGGGCCGAATAAGTCCATGTGCAGCAGCTCGAAGGGTTGAGATGCAGTCATGATTGTCTTCGAGGGATGCTTGGCCCTGGTCATCTTTCCAGCTTCGTAGGCGCCACACAGATGGTCCTTCTTGAACTTGACGCCTTCGATGCCCACGACATGCTTTTTCTTCGCGAGAGTGTGCAAGTTCTTCATGACAGCATGTCCTAGCCTTCGATGCCAAAGCCAGCATTCTGAAGCCTTTGCTATAAGACATATGGCCATTTGTGGTCCTGCTGAGAAATCTACCATATATAGATCATCTTTCCGATACCCTTGAAAGACTAGAGACTTGTCAGATTCCATTAGTACAAGGCATCGATATTTTCCAAATAGCACAATCATGTTTAAGTTGAAACCAAGGGATTCAACAAGCATCACTTTATTCATGTGCAGATCCCTTGATATTGCAACTCTGCCTAGACCCAATACCTTGCTTTTACCAGTTTAGCAAATGTGATGTGACTCTTGTCTGATGGACATAGCGTTGAATCCATTAGAAGACTTCGATCGCCAGTCATGTGGTTAGTGCACCCACTATCCATAATCCATTCTGAAGTACGAGGTGTCATAGCCTACAGTGCAGTTTGGGGGATAGGCTTCACCAAGCGAGTTGTGAAGCATAAACATTTGACGAACAAGTGGAACATGAAAATTCAGATCATGGTTAGGATAGATAGGATGAGTGTCAAGGAATCCTGGAACAAAGTACATAGTAAGACCATTTGGGCATTTTATCTTGCGCCCCACAAGATGTTTAAGGTCCACAACATTAGTTTTGGACGCCTTTGATTTCCGGCTAGAGACCTTTCCTGTATAAGAGAGTTAAGTTTTCTTAACCACCCACATTTTCAGGGGTGGCTTAGAAGCAATGAGTCTAAGTGCAGCATCTGAGAATTTCGGCTTTGGAGCCCTTGTAAATAGCCTTGCAGGAGGTGAATAATACTCATAGGAATAAGCAGAAAAGTTCTTTGTTCTATGAACATAGCGGTTTGAGGAAACACGCTCATATTCATGGATCTGAGTATGGTTTCCCTGCAAAACATTGACGTTAGGGTGACTCAGATGAGTCATCGGTCTGTATGAAGCTTTTGGACCATATGAAGCCTTTGGTATGGGATTTGTCTTCTTCACAGGTGGTGTCATGATGATATTCACTAGAAGTTTCTCAAGACAACTTTTGGGAACCCATATCTTCTTCATAGGTGGCCCATTCCTGCAGTTAGTACCAATATACCTGGCAAACACTTCACCATTCTGATTCTTAAACAGTTTACAGTTTGCATCAAAGGATTCATCAATGATAATGGGGTTAGCACAAGTGAAACCAGACAAGGTGGATGGATCTACTGAAGGTTCCTTTGCAATAATCCATGTGGTTTTGGGGTACTACTCAGGCTTCCAGTACGACCCATCAACATTCATTTTCCTCTCAAACCCAACACCCTCTTTCCTAGGGTTTCGGTTCAGAATCTGCTTTTTGAGGACATCACATAATGTCTGATGCCCTTTGAGACTTTTGTACATCCCTGTCTCAAGCAGTGTCTTCAACCTAGCGTTCTCATCAGCAACAGTAGTGGTATCCTCAGCAGAGGGGTTAGTTACCACATCAGCAGTTGAAGATATTGCAACAGTAGCAGCATTAGAACATTCAGCAACAGAAGCAGCGTTATCACGCTCAATGCATTTTAGGCATGGTGGTTCAAATCCTTCCTGAGCGGGACTAATCTGTTGAGCACGAAGTGACTCGTTCTCCTTTTGAAGATCTTCATGATCCGATCTCTATTTCTCAAGTTCCTGCTTCCTTTGAAGATGATCGTAGGAAAGCTTTTCATGAGAAGTTGAGAGAGCGATTCATCTCGACCTTCAAGTTCCTGGTACTTAACATGAAGATTTTTGATGTCTTCAATTAAGGACTGAGACTTGGTCATTTCCGCGTCCAACAGGTCATCGCTTTTGTCTAACAGTTTTTGAGTATGTTCCATAGCTTTCTGTTGTTCAATTGAAATTTTAGCAAGTGTTTTGTAACTAGGTTTGGATTCACCATCACAGTCATCTTCACTTGATGTTTGAAAGTAAGCATCGCGTGATTTTACCTTGGGACCACGTTCCATGAAGCAGTAGGTGGGAGGCGAGTCGTCCTTGTCGTTATCATCAGCCTTGATGATGGAGCCATTGTCTTTAGTGTTGAAGATGGACTTGGCGACGTAGGCTGTAGCTAGAGCCAGACTCGCAACTCCAGAGTCAGACTCCTCCTCAGACTCCACTTCCGCCTCTTCAGAAGCTGACTCCTCCTCTGAATCCATTTCCTTGCCAACAAAAGCACGGGCCTTGCCAGCTGAGCTCTTCTTGTGTGATGAAGACTTGGAAGAAGACTTGGAAGAAGACTTTGAGGATATCTTCTTCTTCTTGTCATCAGAATCATATTCTTTGCTCTTCTTCTTCTTCTTCTCATTGTCCCACTATGGACACTCAGAGATGTAGTGACCAGCTTTCTTACACTTGTGACAGGTTCTCTTCTTGTGGTCATAGGCAGAAGCTTCATCATTCCTTGAGCTGGATCGTGAAGACTTTCTGAAGCCTTTCTTCTTGGTGAATTTCTGGAACTTCTTCACAAGCATAGCAAGCTCCTTTCCAATGTCTTCAGGATCACCAGAACTGTAGTCAGATTCTTCTTCAGATGTGGAAGCAGCAGCCTTTGCCTTCAATGCGCGAGTTCGGCCATAGTTGGGGCCATAGATATCTCATTTCTCAGATAGCTGGTACTCATGTGTGTTGAGCCTCTCAAGTATGTCAGACGGATCGAGAGACTTGTAATCAGGGTGTTCTTGTATCATCAGGGCTAAGGTGTCAAATGAGCTGTCAAGAGATCTCAGTAGTGTCTTCACTATCTCGTGCTTCGTGATCTCAGTGGCGCCAAGTGCTTGGAGCTCATTTGTGATATCAGTGAGGCAATCAAACGTGAGCTGGACATTCTCGTTGTCGTGTCTCTTGAAGCAGTTGAAGAGGTTGCAGAGAGTACTGATCCATTGATCTCGCTGAGTTGAGACGCCTTCATTGACCTTAGAGAGCCAGTCCCAGACTAGCTTCGACGTTTCCAGAGCACTCACACGGCCATACTGTCCTTTGGTAAGGTGACCACAGATGATGTTCTTGGCGGTAGAGTCCAGTTGAATAAACTTCTTGAAATCAGCAGGGGTGACACCTTCACCAGTCTTGGAAATGCCGTTCTTGACGACATACCATAGATCAACATCAATGGCTTCAAGATGCATGCACATCCTATTCTTCCAGTAGGTATATTCAGTGCCATCGAAGATGGGGCACACAGCGGAGACTTTGATTATCCCTGTAGTTGACATAGCTGAAACTCCAGGTGGTTAAACCGAATCATACAGAACAAGGGAGTACCTTGCTCTGATACCAATTGAAAGTGCTAGTTATCGACTAGAGGGGGGGGGGTGAATAGGAAATTTTTATGAAAGTCTTCAAAACGTGGGAGTTTGGAAGACAAACAATAGAAACGACACTACTTGTATGCAGCGGAAGGTAGACTACACTAGACAAGCCATAGTCAAGTATTCAATGAAGTGAAAGCACGAAGACTAATAGCATCTAGGTAGTAAAGATCGGGATGGAAGATAGTATGAAGCCAATCAAAACAGGTAGTCACACAGTGAAGTAAAACAGATAATGCAAGTAGGCAATGACTTCACGAAGACAAACTGTAAGTAGAGAGAAGGGAGAGATAGAACCAGTAGCTTCAGGAGGACAGGGATTTGTTTGACTAGTTCCAGTTGATGTGACAACTGTACGTCTGGTTAGGGAGGCTGAGATTCAACTCAGAAGACCGCGTCTTCACCTTATTCCCCTTGAGCTAAGGACACCTAGTCCCTGCACAATCACTCTGGTAAGTCTTCAAGGTAGACTTCCGAACCTTCAAAGACTTTGTTCACCGGCAATCCACAATGACTCTTGGATGCTCAGAACGTGATGCCTAACCGGCTAGAGGATTCACAGTCCTCAAGTGTAACAAGTCTTCAGATCACGCGGACGGAAAATCTTCAGTGATGCCAAACACTCTTTTGGGCCCTGGTTGGTTTGGGCTTGGTCCTCGCAAGGATTCTCTCTCGAAAGCTTTAGCGGTGGGTTGCTCTCAAATGACAAAAGCCATGTACTAACTCTGAGCAGCCACCAATTTATGGTGTAGGGGGTGTGCTATTTATAGCCACTGGGCAACCCGACCTGATTTGTCCGAAATGACCCTGGGTCGCTAAGGAACTGACACGTGTTGCAACGGTCAGATTTCAAACATACGCGGCAGCTTGACTTGGGCTACAAGTAAAGCTGACTCATCCGACTCTGGATAAGATTTTCTCTCATTGTCTTCGCTTGAAGACATAGGATTAGGTTGAGCATCACTTCAGTCACTCTGACTTTGTTCACTTGGACCCCACTTAACATTGTGGTGGTTCTTATGAATCAACAAAGGAGAAAAGGAAACAACGAAACAACAAAGTCTTCGCACTCCATAGTCTTCACTCGATGTCTTCTCATGTCATAGTCTTCAACGTGAATAGCTTCACAGACCACCATTGTCTTCAATGTCTTCACACATTTTTAGGGGTCATCTCCGGTAGGTAAACCGAATCAATGAGGGACTACTACCTGTGTTATCCTGCAATTCTCACAAACACATTAGTCCCTCAACCAGGTTTGTCCTCAATACTCCAAAACCAACTAGGGGTGGCACTAGATGCACTTACAAAAAGGAGGTGATTTTGCCCCGCGGATGGCGGGGGAGGTTTCTTATTTTCCGAGACGTTGTCCTGGCGGTTTGCTAACATGCGGTCCCACGTGTCAGTGCTTTACCAAGCCGATCTGCGTCCCACATGAGGCAGAACAATGGTAGAAGCAACACGTGGTTAAGTTGAAGAAGATGAGGGAGAAGTGGATTCAGCAACGAGTGAAATGATGCTTGCTTCATCCCTCCAACTTCTTTTTTTAGTATTATTACTTCGTCCCTCCAACTTAACTTTGGGAAAGGTGCAACTTTGTGATTTGACACCTCATTGCTCATTACTACGCCGCGCCATGACTGGGGTGCTTCACCGCGGCTGCTTTGCACTGTATGCCGGTATGGCACGTGGATCCGGTAGCTTGATGTCCCACATGTCGGCGAAAGGGACTAGAATATTTATGAAAGCGAGCGCTCCACTCTTACAACGGAGGAGTACACGACACGACGGCCCAGTGAACTGTCACTTGTACTATATAGTACTATAGTTTTGCTGTTTCGCATGATCCATCGATACAAACCCGATTAAACAGGAAAGGGCGGGATTTTTCCTGCGCGGTAGATGATACTGGCCAGACATTTCAAAGGCAATTTTAATGCATGCAAACTGAATAATTATGAGTAACAATATGATATCTAGTAAAACTAAAAACACATGTGATTTATTGTGTTAGAGAGTAGGAGTAGTGCTGTATTGCATAATTGTTAGATGTAACATGTGAGAACGTGTAGAGATGTAGTTTTGGAGGGCCTACAGAGAGAAAAGTGTAATACGGTCACCGAACTTCAGAATAAGCTGATTACGGTCACTATATACATTTTGCGATGATTATACGGTCACTTGCTCACGGTTCAGCATCGGATTGCACTCTGTTGACCGGCCAAATAGTCTGCATGGCGCCATGTTGACTAGTTCAATTGACCATGTTCCTTGTGGGTCCCACCTGTCAGTTCGCATAGGGAAAAGGTCAGGTAAACACAAATTTACGCAGGCGCGACAAGACTCCAACCCATGCGCGGGAATCACCTGGTTGTGTATGTGTTTGTCAGGGCCTGATGTGTGCGCATGCACGTGTAGGTTGAGTACTTGAGCGTGAGAGTGTGTGTTGGTCGTGTGGTGTACGGGTGTGTGCATGCATGCCTGCGTGTGTGCATGTGAGTGTTGCGTGTGTGCGTGGCTGCGTGTGTACGTGTGAGTGTTGCGTATACCTGGCCATACCTTGGGCCGGGCCGGGTGTCGGTGTCAAAACCGGCGGATCTCGGGTAGGGGGTCCCGAACTGTGCGTCTAAGGCTAATGGTAACAGGAGGCAGGGGACACGATGTTTTACCCAGGTTCGGGCCCTCTCGATGGAGGTAATACCCTACTTCCTGCTTGATTGATCTTGATGATATGAATATTACAAGAGTTGATCTACCACGAGATCGTAGAGGCTAAACCCTAGGAGCTAGCCTATGATTATGATTGTCCTCCTCCTACGGACTAACCCTCCGGTTTATATAAACACCGGAGGGGGCTAGGGTTACACAAAATCAGTTACAAAGAAGGTGATCTAACATCCGAACCGCCAAGCTTGTCTTCCATGCAAAGAAGAGTCACATCTGGACACGGGACGAAGTCTTGAGTCTTGTATCTTCATAGTCCAACAGTCGGCCAAAGTATATAATCCGGCTGTCCGGATACCCCCTAATCCAGGATTCCCTCAGTAGCCCCTGAACCAGGCTTCAATGACGATGAGTCCGGCGTGCAGATTGTCTTTGGCATTGCAAGGAGGGTTCCATCTCCGAACACTCCAAAGTAAATCTTGAACACTTAAACCGTGTCCGGCTCTTCAAGATAATTTCCACACACCACCGTAGAGAGCATAACACTTTACAAATCTAATCTATTGACAATTTTTCACGGTGTGGCCTTACACCGCGGCCTGGTTTGATACGAACCGGTTTTTCTCGGCCTGCCACGACAGGCACTGCAAGGCAGTTTTATTGGCATGCCTCGTCGAATCAGAGATCGTGTCCCCCTTATTGCGGGATTCCCACCAATACGGGTGCGGGCAACCCCACTATGCCTGTTGGTATAACTCCGTGTTTTTCGGCAAGTCCCAACCTGTCATGCTGAGGACGCTTGATATTCACTCTCTTTATAGAGGGGCCGAGGACTATCCCTCTCTCTTACCACGCTTGCACCTTTCCGCATCTCGAGTTCCAACACCCGAAGCTCAAGCTTAGGCACTTCGGATCTTCAATCATGTCCGGATCCAACCTTCAAGGCTGGCGGATGGCAGAGGAGGACATTGTGAAGCTTAGGGAGGCCAGATATCTGACCACCGACATCAAGCACAGGCTTCCTGCTCCAGGGCAGGTCATCCCTACTCCCGAGCCCAACGAGAGCGTCATATTTGTTTCTCACTTCCTCCGTGGCTTAGGCTTCACCCTCGATCCCTTCTTGAGGGGGCTCATGTTCTATTACGGGCTAGATTTTCATGATCTAACTCCTGACTCCATCCTTCACATCTCATCATTTATCATCGTTTGCAAAGCCTTCCTCCACATCACCCCGCACTTCGGCTTATGGCTCAAGACCTTCAATGTAAAGTCGAAGGCGATCGAGGGGTGACACGCGGAGTGCGGAGGCGCAGTAAAAAGAAGAAATGCCAATGCCCCATGGCCAGAGGGCTTCTTCTCGGAGGTGTCCAATCTATGGCAGCGGAGGTGCTTCTACGTTACGGCTCCCCGAGGCACAAAGTGGGCGGCTGCCCCCGACTTCCGCTCGGGCCCTCCGCCTCAACTGACATCGTGGGCCAATGTGGGGCTGGACTGGGGGCCTGCTAATGACGTACCGACATTGCAGAGCCACATTCGGGAGCTTCTTGAGAGGGACATCAGTCTTGTCAGCATAATTCAGGTAATGTTAGTCCGACGGATCTTGCCATGCAAACATCGACCTCTCCGGATGTGGGAGTTCAACCCGGAAGGTCCGCGAACTATTCAGCACTTCTTCAGCATGACGCTCGAAGGGATGCATAGGTTATAATTCGGACCACAAGTAAAGTGTCCGACACCATCGAGGATGCGGGCCTGAGCTGCAACCGCCCAGATACCCAAGTAAGTAACCCTGAAACCGAACACTTTGTTTATATTTATCACAACATTATTCTGAAAACCATCCGCGACCAGGATTGGCTCAGCAAGGCGGAGAGAATCAGGTGTCCCGCACCACTTCCCGAAAGCTCGCCTAGTCCTGCAATAGCCAGGATGCTTAGACGTGTGCTAAGTCAAGTGCCCTTGGGGCAAGACGAAGGGAAGAATAGAGAAGTAGAGCTTCACACATTGCACATCCAAACCAGGGGAATTACTGTCTCCATGAAGGAGGATAGTTGGGGAGGGGAATCTAAGGTCTCCTTCCCCCGCGGGAAGAAGAGGGCCACCTCCGAAGACTTGGAAACGAAGGTGCCTAGACAAGGGAAGAATACTTCACCAGGGGGCCCTGTCCCGGAGGGCATCCTCACCACGCCATGCCCGCAAACGGGCCAGCCCTCCAGCGAGCTGTAAGTTAATCGTAAATACAAAGCTACTGCTTCCTCCTCCAAGAACAATAACTAGGATCCATCCTTTGCAGTCCGGATAGTAGCTCTTCTCGATAGAGTTCGTCTTCGGGGGATCTTCTTCCGGAGATGATGGAGCGTGAAACCCCACATGCCTCTCCGCCCCATGGGGCGGGCGACCCCGAGGTGTCTTCACGGAGGAGTCCAGATTCACCGAGGCCAGAAGCTAACACCATTGCCGCCCTGATCCCGGAGCATTCGGCTCCCACGAGGGGCAATAAGAAGGGTCCGGTACAGTCCGGCGGCCGGCCGGACACGCTGACGGGCCTTCTGGAGCAAGTTGCTCTCTCGGAGGATCATCGTGCGTTAATGGGCACGGTGCTTGAGAATATTTCATCTGCCACAAGCTGGTTGAATGAAGCTTTTACGAGCCTGCTCAAAGGCTTTGAGGTACATACGTAATTTTTTGGTTGTACCGCACGCACTAGGTGTGCTCCGTATAGATAGTATCCCCTGAGACTCTGGTTGCCAGCCCTAGGCGGCAAACGGAGGATCACACTCTCAAGTAATGATCGCACTGCATTCATGCGCAGGTGGCTAAGGGTCCGGCAGTAGACCAGACCGCGGAATTCACCGAACTGAGGCGACAGATTGAAGTTGTGGACGCCGACATCATGCTTGTGAACAAGCAGTTTGACGAGTCATAGAGTATGTGCTCTGTTTTCCTCATTTGTTATAGGAAATATTAAGAGGAGCATACTGTTAATGCGATATGCTTTGGCTGCAGGCGGAGCTGCTGCCATGGAGGCCCTGAGGGCAGAACTTGCCCTAGCCAAGGAACAAGCCCGGGCTAGCAATGTGGCTGCCCTAAAGGCGGCCTAAGATTTGAGGGCCGAACAGGCTGGTCATCACCGAAGCAAAGATAAAATAGCCGAGATGGCTGTGGAGCTGAGAGACGCCGCCGGCCGGTATGAGCTCCTTGAAAAGGAGAATCAGGAAAAGTCGGCTGACCTGAAGAAGGCCCTTGATGCGGCCAAGGAGACGCATTCCAAAATTAGGGATGCACAAGAGGAGCTTCGACAGGCCAGAGAAATCACGGCTGGAAGCCCCTATTTGTTACGGATGAAGTTCTTAGATCCAAAGTATGCTCCTCTGGATTGGTTCTGGAGTGCTGCAGACACCTAGGCAGATCTGGCAAAAAGTACAGCTGATGCGACCAAGTTTTTCAAGAATAAAAAAGATAGTGAAGTAGAAAGGTTGTTCTGGTCGCAATTCAGTGCTCCAACGCGTCCGTTGCCATTGAGTGAAAGGATGGCCGCTGTGGCCGAGCTCCATAGGTTGTTCGGTCTTGCAATGAGGTCTGTGATAGACCATCTATGGCCGAAGGGACCGAGGCCGAACAATTATTTTGGTTTAGTGCAACAATTCCTTAGCGTCATATCACGAATCGATGCCATGAAGATGTCGGCATGCATGGAGGGTGCGCGGATAACTCTTGCCCGTGTTAAAACATATTGGGAAGATATGGAGCCACCATCATTGCAACCCAGAATCCGGCAGGAAGCCAGGATCCAGCCGAGCACTATTTTGAGCAGGTAACAGAAGGTGCTCGTTTAATAGAGGCTCAGTGCTCGAAGAGTGTCATGTTCGAGTGACACGTCGTTCGATTGTAAAACAAGTCTACTTTAATTATAGAGGCTATATTTATACTTTCACCCGAAAGTGTTATTGTGCCTCCTGTGCGGCCGTTTGATGTATATATATAACCTAAAAGTTAGCAATCGTTGGCTTCAGCCCCCACGCATACAATGCGGGGGTGTTCGCAAAAATGTGCGTAATCACACTTGATCCAACATCTTGGTCCATTAAGGAGGTGATCGCATGTCGAACTAGGCAACCGGACTATATAGCTTTAACACTTTCACTTAGCCATAGGAGTTGGACGGTGGGGCTACTATGTAGCCCCTGGTACCTTCGCGTGCATCCGGATACGGGCGCGTATGTACATGGCTGGGAAACGGCCCTTCGTTAATGTGGAGGAATCCCGAAGATTCCGATGAGTCCTCGAGTGGTTGACCAGTCTCTCGCTATATCATGACAGTTAGTTTTCGGCTTTCTCTACTGAGGTGCTCATCCGGAATAACCAGGGCACAATCGCAGTAGTTCTCCTTTGGCCACCTTAGCCGATAGAAGTGGAACGTAAGGCAGCAAACCCAGGAGACGGGCAAACCCAACATTTGACCAAAGACATGATTTGGAGCTGATGCATATAAGGCCAAACTCGCGACGCCGAACACTCCCGAAGGTATTCAAACTTTATAACATGTACTGGGCTGAGTAGCACCCTTGATTATGAACCCTGTATTTCCAGGTACGTGCGTTAGTCTATCGTGGCGAAATGCCAATAATGCCAGTATCCCCTGTGGGTGTATTGAGTACCCATGGGATGTCAAGCAACAAGAGACAATAAAGAAGGTTTACAAAGGGGCTTAATCTAAAGAGAAACCTTTGAGCAGGGCCCTGCTGCACGTCTGCGCCTTTGTCTCCGTTGTGCCGTGTCCTGGTAGGGTGCCACACGAATGGTGTCTGTAAAAAGGAAAACTCATGTAAAAGAGTATGGCGTAAGCGTGCGAAGAGTCCGTTATTATAAATGGATAGTAGGAGTGTAAGACATTGGCCTATTAATAAGGTCAAGCCAAAAGGTAGGCTTTATTGCATCTTTGCAGCCCCTGATGCCCTCTATGGGATTACGTGTATAGCACCTCAGCTCAGGTTTATCTTGGCTGTTACCGACGGTGGTGCTCCGGACTCGTCTAACTGTGTCTGTGGTCTTAACGACCGATCATGCGTTCTGATAGGAGAGGCCGCTTAGTGTCCGGCTGCTAGAGCTGCCACATACTCTTCCGCACGTAAGGAACGCTCTGTGTTTCCGCTAACAGTGATGACGCCACATGGACCGGGCATCTTGAGTTTAATGTAGGCGTAGTGCGGTACTGCGTTGAAGTGAGCGAAGGCCGTTCTTCCGAGAAATGCATGATAACCGCTTCGGAGGGGAGCGATGGCGAAGAGTAATTCTTTGCTTCTGAAGTTGTCGGGAGAACTGAATGTCACCTCTAATATGAGGGAGCCCCTACAGCGGGCCTCAACACCTGGTATCACCCCTTTAAAGGTGGTGTTACTTCGAACCACCTCCTGTGCATGCGTGCGTGTGTGTATAATCACCACACCAGCTCCTGTGTGTTAAAACAGATGGCTTAGCATACCAATACAAGGCCACCTTGTCCGCTGTGCGTGCAGTCATGACTTTGAACCACCGTCCAAATATTTTTTGTCGTTTGTTTTCATTCTTACTAGCAAGATGCTCGTGCGTTGCACATAACATCAAGATGCATTTGTATGACTAGTTTATCTTGTGAGAGAAAAGGATGAATGAGGGAAGGCCTTATTTGCAAATGTGGAGAGGTGTGTGGGTACCTTTTTGCAAAATTGCCATAGTTTGTTTCCTATCCGTCAGATATAAATCGGATGACCTATATTGCAGGATGGCAGGCACACCATCATCACCAAATCTATTTTTTATAAGAGTGTATTTTGTGTATTTTATAAGAGTGTAGATGTAGAGTAGATACAAGTCGATAGGTGGGCATGATGGTTGTGAGATAATGTGATGCAACACAAGAGGTGCCACGTGGAGCGTTTAACTGGTCAACTAGTCATGTCATGAGCAAATACAGAGTTGTACGGTGAGCCCGTGACTGTATAATAACCACTAAACGTAAATGGTGACCGTAATGAGTGGATTCTGAAGTCCAATGTACGTATCGTGCTTTCGCTTCAAATACAATGATCGTCATTGCATATTTCGCGAGAGAAAGATGAAACATGCGTGAATTTTCTGGGGGCTTACTTTTAGAGGACCTGGAGATAGTTTTGTGTGCATACGTGAAAGGGGCGTACATGGGGGTATGCGATGGAGAGAGAGAGATGCTCTTCGTTTCTCTTTATTATGACTAACTTTGTATATAGTATAAAAATATACAAATTCACAGCACGGAATAAATATCATTGTGGGCACCATGCAATGCAAATTAGCGTTCGTACTCCTCCATATAACTTTGTCATGTTGTATATATGTAGAAACTCTAAAATAATTTTTTGGCCACACTTAATTCAAAAGGAATATTGTATGCGAAATAAACGTGAAGAGAGGGATTTTTAGATCAATGGGGTACGTGATGTAACATGTGTGAATGTGTAGTTGATGCATTTGGCGGGGCCTAGAGAGGTATGTGTGTGTATTACGTATTTGAGAGAGGCATGGATAGAGGAGCCGACGGGGGGCGTGGGAGAGATAACACTAGAAATGAGAGTGGTCTAGAGAAAGAGAGACGAATATGACGTCACCACGAGAGATTCCATTCCCTTGTATGTGTATATGCAAGGGGGGGGAATAGAGGCACCAGGAGAAATTTTGTGTGTGTGTGTGCTGTTTGTGTTGGTATGTGTGGGTGTGAGAAGATAATGAGATGTGGGGGCAGAGGGTGTGTCACCGCATGAGGTCTGGTGGGTCGAGGTGAGGCCCTTCGTTTGGTTCCGTCCTGCGCCACATTGGTCGGCCTGTGACGCATTTAGTAAGACCCATGGATGACTAGTCGTACAAGACAAAGATAGCAGAATTGTGAAGGACTCTGTGTCCACTAACAAAGCCGGCTAGGATTTGTAACCCTAAGTTCTCGGACTAAGGTAACCCCTTTACCTCTGATATTACTATTCATCCAACCTAACTTTAAGGGGCATCCTACAGAATGCTATGCTAGAATCATACTTGTTGGGGATATAACTAGTGAGTGTAAACCGCCCAAGAGGGACCGGTTTACGCTCATCTGTATTGAAGCCCATGAAGACAAGGAGTACGACGCTCTACCATTGAAGCTTAGAGGCCCAGAGCCCAAAGGCGGTTTAGAGCCCATAAACGTAAACCGGTATGAGATGTGTGAACTTGTGTTGAAAGTTAGGAAAGGTAGAAACCGAGCCGGACACGTGTATGAGCCGGCCTCGGTGTTCTATATATCGCCGGGCGTCAACCTGTGTATATAAAGGGACGACCCTGCGGCGGTTCAGGGACAAGAAACAACAACTCGAGAGATAGGTACAGTGGATTCGCTCCCTGCTCATCGAGAACCCATCAGTTCCACCACAACTGGATCATAGGATTTTATCTTCACCACAAGGGGCTGAACCAGTATAAACTCCCCATGTCCTTTGCCCGGTTTAACCCCTTTTTGCCAATCTCGTTGCGATGGCTCCACGACTAAGTCCTCTCACTACGACATCTGGCGTGTTAATTCCACGACAGTTGGCGCCCACCATGGGGCTTCGCGCACGGTGGTGTTGAGTTCTTGGAGGGCGCTATCCCAGGGTTCGAGAAGCTCTGCCCAGCTTATTCAAAAAGTTCCAGTCGGCTCGTCGGAGAAGTTCCAGCTGGCTCGCCGAAAAAGTTTCGACCGCCTCAACGAAAGGTTCCGTCTGAATCGGCAAAAAGTTCCGACCGCCTCGACGAAAGGTTCTGTCTGAATCGGCAAAAAAGTTCCGACCGCCTTGATGAAAGGTTCCGTCTGAATTGCCCAAGAGTTCCAGCCGAAACACGAAAAGGTTCCGTCCGAGTCGCCAAAGGGTTCCGACTTAGGTTACGGAAAAACTTCGGCTCAAAAGGTTCCGGTTCAAAAAGTTCCGGGTTATGAAGAGGTTGCGGTTCAAAAGTTCTGGATCATCAAAAAGTTCCGCCCGGATTATCAAAAAGTTCCGGGTCCAGAAGTTCCGGCCCAAAAAGTTCCGGCCGAGTTATCAAGAGGTTCCGGTTCAAAAGTTTTGGATATAAAAAGTTCCGGCCGGATTATCAAAAAGTTATGGGTCCAGAAGTTCTGGCTCAAAAAGTTTCAGCCGGGTTATCAAGAGATTCCAGTTCAAAAGTTCTGTATTATCAAAAAGTTCCGGCCGGACTATCAAAAAGTTTCGGTTCAAAAGCTCAGGTTCATCTATTGTTACTGGCAGTAGGGATATGCCCATCCACGCCATTGCTGGGCCTCCATATATAAGTTGATTTATGGACCACACAAAGATCATCTGGCATTCACGTGATATCCATCCAAGTTTGTGTTATTAGCATATTTTTTTGTCAAAAAACAAGTTTATCTTTGCCTTGGTCTACAATATTGTTTATGCAGGACAATTGTTCATTACAAGTGCGATGATGGTGTCATGGATGTATAGCCCATGCCACCATTATCGTGCGCTAGCATCTGACTGTGCGATGATGCTTGAGGAATATATGTGCAAACCGCCGTTTCTACGGCCCGATTTAAATCAACATGACAATGATATGACTCGCCCGTATGGTTTATCGCGTTTGCGATTGACTTGCCCGTCCGCGCTGGCATACAACACCGCGGCCGGATCATCTGTCGGAGCCGCCTCTGATGTTGCGGTCGTCTTTGCTGTCCGTCTCTCGTGGCCTGGTCTACATCAACATACCGGGCCGCACGTGTCTGAATGAGCTGTTTATTGAGCATGAGCAAGTCACAACTTGGGTAGCCCGGTTTTCTTTCAACAAAATGGAGGCAAATTATCATATACTATCAACCGTTGTCTGCACTGGGTGGCTCAATGGTCAGGCGCATAAGTCGCTGGCACTACAGTTTCGTTAACTTCAAATCACTAGTTGGAAGGAACCATTGGCTGAGTTGTTGGCACGGCTCATACGGGATCATCTATAAACCGCCGCAGTCACCTCAACCTTCTGTAGATTCACATCGTCCTATCAACACCAATAATATACAACTTATGCCGGTTTATATCACGGTCAAATATGGAGAATCTCAAGCCAACTCCTCGAGTCACCTTGAGACTCGGGGGCTATGATGACATGACTCAGCAAATCTTGCAAGTTTCAGCAAATTTAAGAACCCCGGGACGATGGAGGGAAAGATAACCCTGTCTCGGTGGCTACTGTTATATTGATGAAAATTTAAAGGCCGTTAGAAAATTTCCGGCTTAGAAAGTATATGACAGTTAAAAAATCCCGGCTCAATGAAGAAGTTCCGGGTCATCAGAAAGGATTACGATTTAAAATCCGGCTGAAGGGAAAGATGTCTCCCACAAATCTCTGAAGCTCTCAAATATACGGTTTACAATCCGGCTCAAGGGAAATCTATCTTCCACAAAGCTCTGAAGGTCTCAAATCTGGTTTAAGAATTTCCGGTTCAAAAAGAATTAATTTCTCGCAAGTTCGAGTTTAAAGGCCATCGGAAAATTTCCGGCTAAAAGTGAAGATTCCGGTTTAAAATCCGGTTCAAGGGAAGGATGTCTCCTAAAAAGCTTTGAAATTCTTAATATCCGGTTCAAAATCCCGGTTCAAGAAGAATTTATCTCTTGCAAAAATTTAAAGGTTGCCGAAGAGGACCTGCTGCCATGATGCGCGGTTCAAACATGGGTATCCTGCCTTATTGGTTTGTCATATTGTTGATCATGTGGGGGTTTCTGTTTATAAAGCGGAGTCCGGTTTACCCCTTGATTCAGCTTCTAAAGCCATATATAGAAATCACTTGGGGGCTTGGTCGTATTCGAACCATAGCTACACCTCTTGATCGGTGTAAGGCCACCAGGGAAATCACTTGGGGGCCAAAGAGAGTCTGTTGCCAAGCACAGCTCAAACATAGGCACCCACTGAGCACAACTCAAAATGTTACTTGGGGCTCTTTGTGCACAACAACAAAGAGTTTTAAAGGACCCTTGTAATAGGCTATCAAGCCAGGCTTGGAACCCAGGTGTATTCACCTAAAACCCCAGGTTTACCTGCCTTCATCAAGTAAGCCACTCCGTCCAGGTCCTAGTATGACCCGTCGAACGTTTGACAAGTCAATCTTATATAGACCCTGAACTTGTCAATGTTAAAATGACAATTGGTTAATTGGAGGCCCATCTTAAATGCTTCGTCAAATGGTTTAACTCAGCGGCCTGGCAGCCCATGAAAAGTCTCGAATTTGGGCCTGGCAGCCCTTGAAAAGCCTCGACTACAAGTTTTCATTTGATTTTTTGTTTTTGCAATATTTCTTTCCTTTGATAAGGTTTTGAGGTAAACCGGCGTCTATTGGCCCGGCCTTACTATAAGTCGTCAATATAACATAAACCGGTGTTTGTTAACCCGGCCTGGCTTTGACTATAAGTCGCCAGGATGATCATCCGGTGTTTATTATAACCCGGGGTGGCTTCTTATAAACCAGCACAACATGGTGGGAGTTATCAGTACTCAAGATTTGGGTTATCACCCTTACTACAAAAAGTTGGCAAACCAATGATGTGATTCAATGTCACAGGTATAATATATTTCATATTTGATCATTCTTTAGTGCAGCCTTGGTTATAAACCCGGGTTATATGTTGGGCATAAAATGACCCGTCCGGCGGTAAACCGCTATGACACTTTAAACTTGTTGTATGCAGAAACAGGTTGAATAAAGCATGATTATAAATCATCAGCCTTTATTAACCCGGCCTCACTTTCGACTATTAGTCGCCAGTATGATGATAAATTATCTAGTATTTATTAACCCGGACTGGCTTGGGATTATAAGTTGCCAGTATATATTTGGATTGCGCCATTGGAATCATGCGCTCATAAATCATTGGATTATATTATTCAAATCTTCAAATAGCCAACATGGCTAGATTTTATTATGATTATCAGTAAACCAGTATTATGATTAAGGTTTTCAAAGTCGCTTTAGTGCAATGGCTATTATATTACCAAGGGATATTATTTATTCTACAATTGAAGGAATAGTCCTGAGTCACTGCAGGCTTACGACCCGACACTTGGGGGCTACATTATTTAAGTTGAGATTATATCAAATATGCAAGTCTCATGTCGCTGCAAGCATGCACCATGACACTTGGGGGCTAATGCAAAGTCATTTTTATTGGCCTTATTGAAGACCCAACTCATCACATCATAATGAGCCGGCCCTTGGGGGCTACCAATTGCTCGTGTCAATAATTCAAGGTACACAAGTCTTAAAACCATTATATTGAAAGGTCCACTGCTCAATTGGTAAAGCACAAAGCTCTTAACCTTGTGGACGTGGGTTCAAGCCCCATGGTGGAGTTACATCATATGATGTTATTTTCAGTGAAGCATGATCATATTTATAAATTCCCTGCTCATTATTGCATAATGACCCGACCCTTGGGGGCTACACTGGTTGAAGTTTTTGAGCATCAGGCAATTATAAGTCCCAGGTTGCTGCAAGCATGACAACCAGGCACTTGGGGGCTACATAATATGGAGTATTCAATTTTTACTAGTGACTGGGATGAACAACATGGATTTCTTCAAAAGTGGTTGTATTTATATTGAAGCAAGTCTTAAGACATCACTTTGTTCTGCTCAAGACTTGGGGGGCTACAGCTATTATATTATTATCGAACTAATATTTTCAAATTCTCTATTTTGAGCAAACCAGATTGACCCGGCGTCACCAATCATTATGACCATATGTCTGCAACCCGGCGTCATCAATAATCATGAACCGGCGTTGGCAACAATCATGAACCGACGTTGGCAACAATCATAACCCGACATGGTTTATTATATACCAGCATAGCATGGTGAGAGTTCTCAACACTTAGGATTTGGGTTATCACCCTTCCTATAAAAATTATTGGTAAAACAACGATGTGGTTTAAATTACAGGTATGAGGTATTTTCATATTTCATTATCTTTACAGCCTTGGTTATAAATTCCGGCTTCATATTGGGCATTGTAACCCATCCGGTGGTAAACCGCCAGGATAAGTTTTCAGTTTATGACATGTAGAAAATAGGATTGCATAACACTGATAAAAATCATAAGCATACATTGCATCTTATGACAAAGTGGTCGTCTCAGGAAAGTGATTATACGGCATAGCAGACCAAATGTTTCAAGCTATGCACGATGGCATACCAGACCAAGTGTTTTAAACTAGCCTATTACAAGGCGCTTGGACCGCCCAACAAGATAATTGTTTTTCTACAAAGGACGGTACACAAATGGTAAACCGGCGTCCGGATTATGTTTCCTCTTCGGCTTGATGAGAAGTTTGTGGATCACCTTGCGCCGGTTCAACCTCCTCCTCCCCACCTAGTGGCTGGAAGTCAATGGTGGCCCAGTCAATCCCGGTTAAAGCTTGGAAGACAGCTTCGTCACTTATAAGATTGGACGGTTCAACGTCAGGGGCATAAGTGTGCTTACGGATTGGCGGGATAAGATTCTGTAGTTCTTTCACAGACGCATCCACCCGTTTGTTGTCCGAATCGTAGTTGGACCGGTGGATAGACAAGTCAACTTCTTCGGCCAATCTGCTTGCAAGCGGGCGCATC
Organism: Triticum dicoccoides; assembly: GCF_002162155.2. Lineage (NCBI taxonomy): Eukaryota > Viridiplantae > Streptophyta > Magnoliopsida > Poales > Poaceae > Triticum > Triticum dicoccoides. Next base: position 303,397,589 of record NC_041381.1, read on the forward strand.
TCCTTTATCAAGGTTTTGAGGGCTTCATTATCAAATTCTGACCCATCTTCTTGTTGGCTGGGATAGCCCTTTCCGATATCTTCCGGATCAAGATAAGCTATCCAAGCTTTGGCCCGAGTCAGTGCAGATAGAGCGCCAACCCTTGCAGCAGAACTCTTTACCTCTTCTATCTGGGCAAGAGTCATAGATAATTTGGCCAATGTATCCTTGATTAAGGTCGGCGGTGGTTTATTGTATGAGGCCACGTAGATGACTCATTGAGCACCGGTATACATTTGTTCTATCAAGGTATAGGCTGCTTTCAACTTCCTACGCATATCCGAGCCTAGATGAGCAACACGACTACCTGCAACGGTTTAAGAATTTGTTGTTAAACCGGCAGTTTCAAAGATGTTTAAGAAAGACTCTTGCAAAGAGTACTTACCAAATATAGTAGAAGTCATAGCATTGATCTGACGCTTTAACCCAGTTAGCTCTTCTGCTACCGGTTTAAGAGCCGCCTCAGCATCCTCAGCCCGTTTTAACAGATTGGCTCTCTCAGTTTCCTAGTCTGCCCGCTCGCTTTTGAAGCCATCCTTTAATTGCTCCATGGCAGTTAAAGCACCCTTTAATTCCTCTTTGGCCTTAGAAGTTTTTGCTTGCTGGGATTTGATATTTTCTTGAAGATTGGTGATTTGGGAATCCTTGTTGCTCAAGTCAGTCCGCAAAAGACGGATAATAAAGTTGTTACTAATTTCTCAAAGTACTAAGCATACAACAAGTTATACACTTGGCACTTGGGGGCTAATGCGGATTGTTTTCATCAACTTATATTTTAAGTCCCAAGCATACAACAAGTTATATACTTGGCACTTGGGGGCTAATGCATATCGGTTCTGATTCAAGGTCATGCAGGTTTAACAATAAACCGGATCATATTGGTAGCCGGAATGAATTTTGGAAGATAAGTTACAAAAGATATACCGGTTCACCATAAAGGTATTAATCGGTCTACAAGGGCTACACATGCAACATTCAAATATCTTCCTACTGTAAGTCCCAGTTCATATTCATATTGTTGAACCGGCCCTTCGGGGCTATTAGAGATGATCACTGAAGCAGGATATAAGGAAATGAAGAAGTTATTTAAAGGAGCAAGTGTTTACCTCATATCACTCTTTCATTAGGTTTACCAAACCGGCTTCATAATCACGACTTGTGTACAGCTGGTTCAAATACCCAGAACGGATGTCTTGAGCATTGAGATGAGCATAACTTGACAAATCAGTCTTCCACTTGCCTTAATCCACAGCAGCAAATTCCTCTTTGGCACTGTGCTTTGACAAAGCGACAGGGTTGCCAAGAGTAGTATCGCCAAAGCCAGTAATCACAACATCATCTGTTGTGCCTTCAGCTGCTGTATTTGGGCTCGACGGTTTATTAGAGGCCCTGGCTGGGCTTGGTGGATCGGCAGCTGGGCTTGGCGGATCAGCATGAGGACTAGCCGGATTAATTTCTGGTGGATCAACATAAGTGTCCTGACCTTGTGGCACAGGATCATCCAGAGCAATATTAGCATCTCGGTCAGCAGCTTCTGAGGTCCTCTCCGGTTCAAAAGACGGATTATCATTAGTGGGAGCAGTCAGCTTGGCCTTTTTACTGAGCCGGGCTTTGGCACTGCAAGTAATAAACAGAGGTTAGTATGATAAACCGGTGCAAGAAAGAAAAACTAAAATTACTATGCTTACCCAGGGATGGTCTTGAGGGGAGGCATCTGTGTGGTTGATGAGTCGCCAGAGGATGAATTGGAAGTGCCCTGATAATCGGAATCAGAAGGATTAAGAGGGTATCGGAAGCAACCCGCTTTGGGATGAGATTTATTAGAAGTACAAGAGACCTCTGCACGGCGTTTCCGAGTCGATGTGTCCGGTAAACCAGAGGAGATAACTTGTTGGCCACTGTGCCGGGTTATGCGACGAGCTTCAGGGTGCTGTGTCTTCAAAGAAAAGTGTGGATCCAAATAAGCGAGAGGATGTGAATGTTTCACTTTCCGGACTGCGCGTTGGAGTTTTTGTACTGGCACAAGATCTGAATCGGAAGAAAGGGGAATTACCTCTACATGATCAGCACGGCTGGCTTCCGCATCATCCTGATAATGATCATTTTCAATAAGATGCATGAAAAAATGAGTCATCAACATCTTCGGCTGGATCAGAGGACTCGGCGGTTCTCTTCTTTGTTGGTTCCTTTGAGGCCTTGCTCTTAGCACGAGGCGCTCTCGCTGGTTTGTCTTGTGTTTTCGCCGGTTTGTCTTGAGATTTCCTCTTCCATAATGGATCATTGCTCTGCAAGGATAAACAGAAGGTAATCAGAAAAGTTTCAACAAGGGGGCGAATTAAAAGCAGAAAAATACAATCCTTACTGCCGGCGGTGCATGGGAGGCGTAATAGGGACGCAACCCAGTTTTGCTGCACTCAGATATCGATTCATCCAACATCTTTTTGACAACTTCAGTAATTTCGTCATTAGTTAGCTGAACATCGATATGACATTGAGTATCTTTTAACTCTCATGTATACTCGCACATTAAACCGGGACGCTGGCTTAAGGACAAGATACTCCATGAAACCCAGCAACGGACAAGATCAATGTCAGTTAAACCATTTGCCATAAAGGCTCGGATCTTAGAAATCTGTGGTGCATACTTGGATTGTTCATTGGGAGTAAGCCGTTGAGGCAATGGGTGTTCATTACTAAGCCGGTGAGTACAGTAACCCAACAGAGGATTTTCATCTTTAGGAGCGGTATTCTGGTAGTAAAACCACGTTTGATTCCAGTCCTTGGGATGGCTGCAGTGTTTGGCGTGAGGAAAATTGACTTCTTTCCTTTTCTGAATTGACACCCCGCCAAGTTTAGTGTTGGGGCCCTCAGTAAATTTAGTACGGCGGTTCAAGTGGAAGATGTCTTTGAACAACTCGACGGTCGGTTCTTCTTGTAGATAAACCTCACAAAATACTTGGAAATTGCAAATATTGGACACAGAGTTTGGTCCAATATCTTGAGGGTGGAGTTGGAAGCTGGCGAGTACATCCCGGAAATTTTTTGATCCGGGAGGGCTAAACCCTCGGTCCAAGTGATGTACAAAGACAACTACTTCTCCATCTTGAGGTTCAGGAGGGTTTTCAGTACCCGAGGCTCTCCAATGGATGGTCTCTTGCTTTGCTAAAGCGCCAGTCACAACATAGCTGGTAAGCTGTTCTTCCGTAACCCGGGAGGGAGCCCAATTGCAGGAGAAGAACTGTTTGGTCATTTTTGAGAAGCTGTAAAAGAAGTTTAGACGCTGGATTACGGTTCAAGATTGATATACATAAACCGGCGCCAGGGCAGGGGAAGGGATCAAATAAGGAAAATATATGTGTTAAACCGGATATTGATGCTCGGGTAAAAATGGCGGTTTAAGTGAGGGCTAATGGTACCTGGCGGATTATCGTTTTTCTAAAAGTTAAACCGCCTATAGTGGTATAGGAGGAATAGATCTAAAATTTTCTAAGTGCTGCAGAAACAGGTTTCACAGGATAAAAGCGTAATTTTGGATCTACCGCAGTTCTGCAAAAGGGAAAAATTCTAAACTAAAGGTCGCGACAGCAGAAGAGCGCACATGCTTGGACGGGATCTCATGCAGTAAACCGTGGTTTCTGAGGGTGACTAGGGGCACTGAACTACTACCGCACACCTTTACTATCAGTTTTAGATCTATTTATGCGATCTAGGAGAGAAAAAGGAAGAACAATGAAGAACACCGATGAATAGCAGAACCCTAATGCAGATCTAATATTTGGAAAGAGGAGTACTTATTGATGCTGCGGGGCAGTAGAGGGGCGTCGCAGTCTATCTGATCAAGAACAGGTTGATGCAGCGGCCTTGTTGATGCAGTGCCAGAAGGACGACGGCAACGGTGGAGCTCGAGCTCTTTGGGGTCGCAAGGAAGAAGAAGAGATGAAGAGGCAAGGGGGAGAATGGAAAGGACCCCCAGTCTTATTTATAAGGGCAAGGGATAAATGACAGGCGCGAGAATCAAGGAGCCAAAAAATCGGATATCTGATATAGCTGTTGCCTCGGTCTTCGGGAATTAATTAATAAAAGAAGTATTTACAGGTTTTTTATACAGAGATGACGTCATGACGATTTGCTGCAATTTTAGAGGATGACGTCATGGCGGTTTACCAAGCTCATATGGAGGAGACGTCATGACAGTTTACAAGGATCATAGGAGGATGTTCAAGGAATTTTACTAAGTATTGAAGATTGACATGAATAGGTTCAAATCAATATGGGGCCTAATGTTGGGGATATAACTATTGAGTGTAAACCGCCCAGGAGGGACCGGTTTACGCTCATCTGTATTGAAGCCCATGAAGACAAGGAGTACGGTGCTCTACCATTGAATCTTAGAGGCCCAGGGCCCAAAGGCGGTTTAGAGCCCATAAACGTAAACCGGTATGAGATGTGTAAACTTGTGTTGTAAGTTAGGAAAGGTAGAAACCGAGCCGGCCACGAATTATGAGCTGGCCTCGGTGTTCTGTAAATCGTCGGGCGTCAACCTGTGTATATAAAGGGACGACCCGGCGGCGGTCCAGGGACAAGAAACAACAACTCGAGAGATAGGTAAAGCGGATTCGCTCCCTGCTCATCGAGACCCCATCAATTCCACCACAACTGGATCGTAGGCTTTTACCTTCACCGCAAGGGGCCAAACCAGTATAAACTCCCCGTGTCGTTTGTCCGGTTTAACCCCTTTTTGCTAATCTCGTTGCGATGGCTCCACAACTAAGTCCTCTCACTAGGACATCTGACGTGTTAATTCCACAACAATACTCGTCAATTAGGAAGAGAGGTGTGAGACAATGCGTGAGAGACATTCCTAAAGATTATGTGCATACATGAGACACTTAGGCAGGTCCATGTATATAGAAAGGGTCGATGGGGATTGTGCGTGTGTATGTTTGCGAGAGGAAGAGTGCTTGTGATAAAGGTTAGTGAAAACAGTTGTAAATGGTTACGAGAGGGAGGGAGGGTTATATCTAGAGCATGTGTGTGAGAAATACACCTCGGGAGAGAGTGTGTGAGCATGTGTGAGAGACCACCGATGGAGAGTGAAACTACACGTAAAAGACTGATGTACACATTGATTAAAGATATAAATTGTATCCAAATATTAGGATGGGACCATGATATTTGCAATTCACGTAAGGAGCGGTCATTGATCCATCAGACATCTAGATTCTATCGAATTTGAGCATGTCTATGTTATTATTCGACACAATTGGTCCACATAGTTAGTATTTTGAACTCCAGACAATGCATCGCTTTAGCAATCGAATATAAACGTGAGTATAGTTCATGTTGTGTGTGTAAAGGACATTATACATATGAAATTTACACAATGAACATTATAAATAGCTACCTATGAACTAGCATACATTTGAATTCAACTTAAGGTGGTTTAAAAAAATCAAATTCAACATGAAGTCCATTCAATTATTTGAATTTGATATAATGACATTTGTAAACCATACCTAAATTATGGGGGCACCAATCTTTGCTCTGATTTTGTACATAATAGCATATGTAGTCGTGTACAAAATAGATTCAAATTAGCTCCTCCATTCCAAAATAATCGTAGTTATAGGATTTTAAGTGTCAAAATTTCAAAAAGAAGCGGATAATTTAATGACGTTTTCAAACATACAAGGTCAAATATAACATTGTCTATTTAGGTCAATCCTCATAGTTCAAGAGTACTCTAAACATGAATGCTTGTGTTTCAAAATTTCGAACGAAGCGCCAAAAGAGCCTCTACTCGCCGGAAACCGTGTGAGACCAATGTTTGGTAGTACAAGGAAATTACTTCTCTAATAACTCCGACCCGTGAAACTTACCGGCCCGACGTCCAAAGGTCTAAACCGGGGTAGGTTTGTAGCTTCATCTAGACGCCACGCAACCGCCTCCGAAAAACATTCATACACAATGGCCGCCTAAGCACACATGCGCGTGGTCGAAATTGATCCCGCCCACTATTTGGTACACCTAGGATTACCATCCTACCCCCGACCCACAGTAGGTCTGAAATTTAAGAGGGGGGCAAAGTTTGTACTTTCCCCAATTTCAAACAAGTGCGTCCCATCTTCTGTTCAAAAAAGCCAAAAACAAGTGCGTCCCAGACCGAAACATGGTCCCCCCCACCCGTCCGATTCCCCATTCGTACTCCGTGGGCGCCAAAACTACCTCTCCACCAGCCGCAAAACCCCGGCGTCCTCCGTCTGCCACCCCATCCCACCCATCAACCGCCGCCCTCCTCCATCACGTTGGAGCCGATACCCCGACGTCGTCGTCCACCGCAACCTCAACCGCAACACCCTCCACGGCTAGTAGTTGAAGCCGAGACCGAGCCGTCCGTACCTGAGCCAGTTCAACCACGCCGTCCTGCGCCTCACCGCTGCCGCTCCAACTTTGCCACCCTCCACCGCACCGGAGCTGTTCCTGCTACACTGTGCTTCGCCGCCTCGGATCTGCTTCCCCTCTGCCGACATACGGCCACGGCAACACAGTCAACAATTTGGCCATGGGTTCGTCCAAGCCTGCACCCTCCAGAACAGCGGTTTCCCCGGTAAAAAGAAGAAGATCGGCGCGCCATGTGGAGGTGACCACACCGGCAACCGAAAAAGGTACTCCTCTTCCCTTATTCGTGCAAATCTTACATGTCTGCTTGCACGGTATTGATCCCACAGAAGACACTAGTTGACCACTTCTTCTTGATACTAGATGTTCCTAGTAACTCGCGATGCACAAGGTTTCTCCTCATATACTATTTCACCTTAGCTAGAGGTCCGTTGCCCCCCTGAATTTCAATTTCAGGCCATTTGATTCCCAATTAACGGAAGCATTCCCCAGCGTAACAGGTGCTAGTACGCCTATTACACCAGGGAAGCAGCGCCTTGGTGTTTATCTTAGGGGCATGTGCGGCCTAGAGCTACTGGCGCCTGATCTGGAGGTCGGGCGGGATTAAAGGGATGGCCTGGGGGCGCTGCCAAGCACGGCAGTGGTGTGAGGTCAAGGAGAGGGCGGGGCGGCGGAGGCAGGGGTCTGGGCCGGTGGTCGTTGGCGGTTCGAGTAAGATCGTCAACAGTGACTGGCAGGAGGTCGACGAAGGCCATCTGCCCGTTCCTTATAGATTGGACGGTTCATTTAAAAAATCGACTGACCTATTTATTTTCAGTCAACTGTTATCTTAGATATGACCACATGTGGTGGTGTGCTGCAGGAGTACCTGCATTTCCTATGCTCATATATTACAAAATCATACGGAGTAGAATCTAATTTTGTTTGCCATGCAATGTTGTAGAGCTATCATATGTCTCCTGTCATTTATTTTTCAGCCACCTGCTATCTGCTACTTTTACAGTGCACTAGTTCTGCACACACTTAACCCATACTCTCACTATTGTGTTTTTATGCAAGGGTATTTCAGAGTCTGCCGAAAGAGAAGTAGCAAAGAAAAGAGAGAAGTCGTGCCAGCTTTCTTCGCGGTTAGGCATGACACATTACATTGCTATAAAGGGTGCAGTGTCAGCAGATGGAGACGGTAAACGTAGCTTTGGAGTTGATGACCTCGCGCGCAATGAACCACCATCCCAGGTGCTTGCTTTAACTTCACGGTGTCATATGTGGTTGCATATTCCATATGGTGTCTAGCTTGTATTAGAAAGGCCGAAGTCGGTCTTTGATAAGGAAAGATATTTTTTACATGAACCATCATCCCATGGGCACCAGAAGACAAATAGCTAGTCAGGGCACTGGCCGAGCCAGTGACAAGCCCAGCAAAGATAGGCATCACCTGGAAGCCAACTAAAAAGCTGCGATGGTGGCGAAGCAGCCCGCCTCCCACCAGGCTCTCAGGTCCTAGATGATCATGCTCACCACTCCAGTCGGATGTCTAGCTTGTATTGCTTCCAATTTGGTTAAATTGCATCTGCTTAGCTTACACATTATACCTTTGAATATGACATGCCTTTCTATTTTTGGTACATACTAGTACATCTGTGTATTAACCATGTTCTTACATCAAACTAATGTTCTTGTGTATCCCTCATATATCACTTATGATGAGGTAGGCAGGCAAGGGGACTACTCCTCATTTAAAGAATGCAGCGTCAGCCTCCCGACATGATTCTCAAGAAACAGAAATGCTAGATGAAGATAGTGAATGTAGCTCTATAGTTGATTACAGCATTTTCCCTACACTAGCATCGCAGGTGCTTGCTCTAACTTTGCAGCATGATATGTGGTTGCATGTTGCATATGGTGTCTAGATTGTAATTCTTGCAATCTGGTTAAACTGCATGTGCTAGTCTGCTTAGCTTATACATTATACTTGTTAATGTGACATGCCTTCCTGTATTTAGTACATAGTACATCTGTCTATTAAGCATGTCCTTACATAAAACTATTGTTTTTTTGTATCCTGCATCAATCAATATGATGAGACACCTTTAGTATATGCAGTGCGATATTAGTTGCATCTTTCATATGATTTATAGCATGCGCTGCTTCTAATTTGTTGAAATTCCATTTATGATGGGACACTTTTAACTTGGCAGAGTCATATTGCTTGCATCTTTCATGTGGTGTCTAGCTTGCATTGCTTCTTATTTGCTGGAATGGTTTCTGCTTAGTTTACACAAACAGTTGTGAACATGCCATGCCGTCCTGTTTTTCGTACATATTCCATCCTGGTATCATGTATTTGCCTTACATCAAAGTAGTGATTGTCAGTATCATGCATGAATGAGTTCTGAAGAGAGAATTTTATTGATTTTTCTTGTCGGTTTTACTTGACAATTCAAAATCAATAAAGCAGAAGGAAGTTAGCAAGGCAGTGGATAAAGGTGCTCCTTCCGAACGGAGGGCCTCTACAGTTTCTACTCCTCCACACCCCCAAGATGATTTCCAAGACAATACATCCATAGACACTCAACAAAGCTGTGTTTATGATGAGCATGTCTCCCCTAGTGCACCATCACCGGTGCTCCCTCTAACTTGGCACTGTTATATGTGGTTGCATGTTATGTGTGATGTCTAGCTTGTATTGCTTCTAATTTTGTTGAATTCCATCAGCTTACTTTACACATTATGCTTGAATAAGACACGTGTTCCTATTTCTAGAACATACAATATCTGTCTATCACACCATGTTCTTACATCAAATTACTGCTGTTGTGTAACCTGCAACAATCACTTATCATAAGACATGTTTGACTTTGGAGTGCGATATAGGTTACATCTCACATTCTTTTCTAGCTTGTACTACTAATTTGTTGAAATGGCACTTATGACGAGACAGTTTTAACTTGGTAGAGTGATATTCGTTGCATCTTTCATATGGTGTCTAGCTTTCATTGCTTCTAATTTGTTGAAATGCCTTCTCCTTAGTTTACACATCATAAGCTGTGAATATGCAATGTTGTGAATATGCAATGGCACTAATGACGAGAGACCTCTAACATGGTAGTGTGATGTTGTTTGCATCTTGCATATGATTTATTTCTTGTACTACTTCACATTTGTTTAAACACCATTTATGATGAGACACTGTTAACTTGGCAGAACGATATTTGTAGCATCTTTCATATGGTGTCTACCTTCCATTGCATTGCTTCTAATTTGGTGAAATGTCTTCTTCTTAGTTTACACATCATAGTTCTGGTTATCTCTTCGGTCCTGTTTTTCATACATATTACATCCTCCTATCATGTGGTTGTCTAACATCAAAGTTCAGTTCGTCTGCATCATGCATCAATTTGTTCTGAAGAACTAAATTGTTATTCATTTTTCTTGTCGGCTTGACTTAACATGGCACAGAGAAAGAGGAAGAAACATAGAATGGCAGGGAATGAGAAGCGGATGAATCCTGCAGATGCTGCTGGTACTGATGGTGCAATAGAAGGTCAAAGTCCAGCAGAAAATTCTACAAACATGGCATCCCATGCTACATGAGCTGCAAAAAAAGCCAAACAGAAACAAATAGCTACCACCAAACAAGCAGAGACAGCCCTAGTTCTTGCACCACCTACCACAGTACTACCAGCTGCACGACTTACTCGTGCGTCAACTGAGCTAGCAGCACGTTCCCAAGCTCCCTTGCCACCTGACACTACTTCCCAAGAACTCTTGACACAAGACGAGTTGGAAATATCAGATGAACCTTGTGAGCTTCAACAGCAAGAAGGTAGTTGATGGACTCAATTTACAGTTGCATGCTTCTTTATATGTAGTCTCACAGTTTGATGTACACTAACACTTCCTATGTTCGTTGCTGGACTAGCACCTAGGCACAAGAGGAAACAAACATCAGGGATATTGCTCGATAGGTTAACTAAATCTAGAGGAAGAATGGAGATCCGTTTTGAGGCAGGTTTAAAAAGGCCACGTGATGCTACAGAGTCAGCCAAATTAGTATCAGAGGCAGCGGTTGCCGTTAGGTGCCATGTACGTATCCTCCCAACATGGATTCAGTATAGGAATGACAAAGACGAAACCAAGTTCAACACCTTCCTCGACCATTTATATATAAGTATGGTTATGTATGGAAACTAGTAATATCGTCTTGCTCTGTCCCATACTTTCTAGGTTGTGATAATGAGACTCCCATAATTTTCAACAAATGAGGTTCAAGTTGGATAGCCAAGATGATGCAACCAGACAAGCTTGCATCCATGTTTTCAAGTCTGCTCTGCGATAGTATTGGTATAACTTGAGGAAAACTCACTTTGAAGGCAAGGCTAACAGTGAACTTTCCCAAACATCTCCAGTGGAAAATATATCGGGTGAGGACTGGAGGGGCCTTGTTAAACACTGGTCTGATCCGAAGTATCAGGTACATTATATATATGTGATCAGATCACATGTTGAAGTCCTATTTACGCATGTGCCACACAAATCTATCTTCTTGTAGGTGAACTGTTCGAAGAACAAGGCCAACCGTACGAAAGTGAAATTCCAACAGACGACAGGATCTCGTAGCTATATTGCACACTGCGAGGCTCTTGTAATTATCTGTTGTTTCACTCTTTTCGTTCTACCATATTATCAGATCTATATTGACTTGTTCGAAATGCAGAGGAAAGCCCGCAAGGACCAAAAAGTACCCGAACCAAATGTTGTGGAAATCTTCAAGGACTGTCACACCAGCAAGAAGAAGGGCATGACTACACCAGCCAAAGCCGTTGTTGTAAGTCTTTAATCCTCATGCCTTTTAACTACTACTTACTCTGACTTGTGCCTTGAACTGCATGGTTTGCAGCCAATGTCTATTACTCTTTTCAATTTTATACACAATTGTCTTAGCGTATCATTGCACCTTACAAGGTTTAAAAGAGAGGAGTGATGTTCCTTTGATCTTGACCCGTAATCTAGTTCCGTGCTAGACTTGCCCACACAACATTACAATTGCCTGTTTGTCTGTTCTCAATTGTTTTGTGATATGAATGATGTCATAGTATGCTTACCGTATTATAAAGTTTGTCTCTTTATCCTTAGCCCTCAATACAATGTGAAGAAATAGACAATACATTAGCGATGGTACATGGTATATGTTTAGAACCTGGTTTTATTATGTACTTTGCAATAAAATACAACTAATATTTTACATGGGTTCACCAGAATAATTTTTGTATATAGACCAAAGCTATTTTGTTTGGTTTTGTTTCCTCATTGATATCTTCTGGTCTGGTACTACTAATGTAAAACCTCAACTTTTCAGCGAGCTATGGAAAAAATGGTGGAACCGCCACCTTCAGAAGGTGGCGAGGCAACTATAACCGCAATGTCAGCTCTTGCTGCAGTGGGTCAGTACCTGTCCACTAACAGTGCCAAAAGCACGTTCCTGCATAATACTGGGTTGGTTGTTAAGGCAATATCATCCAAACTGCCTCATGATCAAGATATGCAAGCTCAAAGCAATGTTGTATCTGCGCTCCAGACACAAGTCCATTCCCTAACAGAGACCCCTTGTGAAACAAGGAGAGACATTGTTCGATGTCGTCATGATATGCATGGTTTTGAAACCAGACTATCAGACATTTGCTATGTTGTTCAGGAGCCTAGGGGAAATGAAGGCGAGGGTTATGGTGCTCCATCGGACAATACAGCATGAAAACGTAACAGTCAGGTTAAATGAACTGAGCTTCTGAACTCCTAGTGGTGCATTTATCTGCTAGACTGTTAAGTTTTATGCCAACCTTCCTTTTGTTATATAGTTGTGATTTGTTTTGGTGTGATACAAAATTTATTCTTAACCTGCAGCCAACGGCTGAAGAAAACAACAAGCCATTTTTGTATAGTGTAGGGTGTTCCCTATATTTGCACTGGTGGCGATCTTTGATGCCGAGGGGATGTAATCTGTGCAATCACCTTAATAGCCTAGCGTTAGTTTCGGCCTTATTTATTTCCTAGTCTTATTTTTCCCTGGTTTGCTAGTGGCCGCAACAACCATGGGCCATATACGGGCCGTAGGATCCATGGGTCTCCTACCGGCCGTCGATAAATGGGCCTCCAACAGGGTCGTAGAATCGGTGGGCCTCGGGCCGTCGGATAAATGGGTCTACATGGGCTGTAAACGGGCGTAATTGGTATCGGCCCAACACGGTAACGGGCCGTTAACAGGCCGTAGGACAGCAAAGGCTTAATTCTGTCACAAGCATAATGGGTCGTTAATGGGCCAGAATATAGGACGGGCTGGAAACAGCGCAATGGGTTAACAGGCCTGAAAGGAACCAACTCTTTCCATGGGCCGAATTTGGCCCATTAGGGTAACAGGCCAGTAACAGGCCGACTCTTGCCATGGGCCGAATTTGGCCCTTCAGGGGAACAGGCCAGTAACGGGCCGGAAGTAACCGAGGGCTGAAGAGGAGCCCAAGAACGTATGGGCCGTCAATAGGCCAAAAGCTAACACAGGCTGGAAACGGCCCATGTAAATCACGGGCCATTAACGAGTACAAAGAAAATTATTGTTCATTATGGGCTAGAGTCACCGTGGGCCTGTAAAGGGCCGAAAGATACGAAGGCCTCATATGGGCAGAAAGACGTCGTGGGCCATACATGGGCCGAAAGTGAAATGGGCTGGTGTTATATTCGACGGCCCACATGACATTGTTGGGCCAATTTCCTTTAGGGTAATAACGGGCCGTGAGTTAACAGGTCGTAAAATGGGCTATTTACGAAGAGACCGTTAACAGGCTTTTCATGGGCCAGCCCGTTAACTTTTGACCAAGTCAAACGGGCTGGCTTTGTAAGCTAAATGGGCCAGTGGTGGGTCGTGGCACGTGTCGACATATCATAGGCGCCTATCTGACCCACTGAGGAGCTGACACGTGTTTCGTCCAGCCAATAAGAATTTTACACGTGGAAATTTCCCATTGGTCGAGGCTGTTAACGGGTTATCGGATCCAAAACCCGACCCGATAGCTTAATGGCGTTCCATTACGATGGATGCCACGTGTCGGTCACCCTTGACGAAAGCACTTCTATGACGCGCGATTTATCGTCATGGAAGTGGACACTTCCGTGATGATAATTTTGGTAATGTCATGGAATACTTCTATGAAAGCACAGGTATGACTATCTTGATTCTGTCATAAAATCGTCATGGATGTACATGCATGACAAAAAATGCGACCTACTATGACAAACACGTATCATCACGGAAGTGTATTTTTTTTGTAGTGAAGAAGTGGAGAAAGTAGTCCGTCGGTCCGCCCTGTATCAGTTTGTTGACAACGTTCTATACAGAAAAAGAGCAAACAGAGTGAAATTGAAGTGCATTCCCCTGGAGGAAGGACTGGAGCTGTTGGCGGAGATACATGGAGGCATATGTGGCTCCCACATAGGATCGAGGGCCCTTCCCGGCATGGCTTTCCGGCGAGGTTTCTTCTGGCCCACTGCCCTCCAGGATGCGATGACACTAGTAACCAAGTGTGAAGCGTGTCAGTTTCATTCAAAGAAGCTTCATCAGCCAGCTCAAGCCCTTCAAACAATCCCTCTCTCCTGGGCATTTTCGGTCTGGAGACTCAACATATTGGGATCTTTCCCCCACACTGTAGAGGGCTTTGAGTACTTGTACGTTGCAATTGACAAGTTCACAAAGTGGTCGGAGGTGGAAGCAGTGAGGAAGGTGACAACGCAGTCAGCCATCAAATTCTTCAAGGGGCTAGTCTGCCATTTTGGTGTGCCAAACAGAGTCATCACCGACAACAGCATGCAGTTCACAAGCCACACCTTCATGCAATACATCGAAGACCGCGACAGCAAGGTCTATTTCGCTTCTGTGGCACACCCACGAAGCAACGGCCAGGCGGAGAGGGCAAATGTTGAAGTACTGAGAGGCTTGAGGATGAAGACTTTTGACAGGCTGCACAAGAGCTGAAGGCGCTGGATCGATGAGTTGCGGGCGGTTCTTTGGTCGATCAAAACAATGCCAAATTGAGCCACCGACCAGACACCCTTTGCCCTGGTATACGGGGTAGAAGCAGTTCTCCGTACGGAACTCATATACGGGTCACCTCGAATGCTCGCTTATGACGAGCTTGAGCTAGAGCGATTGCGGCAAGATGACGCGACGCTCCTGGAGGAAGATCGTCTTCGAGCGGCTGTGAGAGCAGCGCGCTACCAACAAGCCTTGCGCCGCTACCATAGCCGCAAGGTTCATGCCCGAAGCTTTGAGGAAGGCGACCTTGTTCTTCGGCGTGTTCAATCAGCCAAGAATTCCAACAAGTTGACACCAAAGTGGGAAGGCCCTTATCGGGTAATTCGAGTCACCAGGCCCGGCGCAGTCCGCCTGGAGACCGAATATGCCATTCCAGTGAGAAACTCCTGGAACATCGAGCATCTTTGCAAGTTTTACCCGTAAGGCACGGTTTCCGAGCCCCCCGGCGAACCACCTTTTGTACGAGCCTTGCCGGCAACGCATGTAACCCTTTGTACAAAGCCAGGCGCAGACCCTGAGCATAAATAAATGAAGTGCTGGCCCCCTAAGTTATAGCACGCATGCTATGTTGAGTCTCTCCCTCGATTAGGGTTGATAGTGCTTAGCGGCGACTAACCCCTAGCATAGAGGTCGAGTGTACATCTCTCTATTCCTTTCCATCCTCCTTGGTTCGCAGGGTACATGGACATTTCTGATGAGCTATTTGGAAGGAAGAGAACAAGCCGGTGCTCCGGTCCCGGCAAGCCAAAGTTGCCGGGGGCTGAAGACACAAGGGCCTAACCACGGCAAGCCGAGGTTGCCGGGGGGGTGTAGATTCAGATAAGTCCTTTATCCCCTGTTATGCATTTCCGTATGGAATTGGGACGTATGAAACCTCATTTTATCCATAGGCCACCGTGCTCCCCTTTTTCCCTGTACCCTATCCCTCGGGTCAGAATTTGGTTGTAGCCGCGGTGACAAGGAAGCAAGCATAGTGCCTAACCCTACTTCGCCCCTGCCTCTGCCAAGAGCGTGAGTATGGTCGAATGGAGTAAGGGGACGGCAAGGCATGTTGTCGGGCAACAATGTTTATTTTAAAAATAATAAGGATTCGTTCCTTGGTATGAGCTTCGCTCACGCACACAGAACCCAACAAGCACCCTTTTTTCATTAATGCATCCCATACAGGTACAGTTCGTACGGAATGTAAACATGAGCAAGGGGATTACAAGTTTTAAATTTAAGTAAGGCCCGTGGGCTTACAAACTAAAAAGAGATAAGATGCCCGTAATCCTTTTCTTGTCCCTCTCCTCAGGAAACGGAACAAGATAGCAAGAGGGCAAAAGGAGCGCCTAGGCGAGGTACGAGCAGCAGAAGGCGCCAAGAGAACATATCCGCAGCCGCCCAGGAGAGGGCTGGTGATGATGGCGCCGAAGAGCTGGAAGATGAGGCAGCGGGCCGCCAATACACTATGAAGGCGACGGTGCCATCGTACTCCGACTTGACGGCCCACCACCCGCCTTCCTCGACTTCTTCGGCCATCCCACGCCAGCCACCCAAGGAGGCGACCCCAAGAAGTTCAAGGAGCTGGCCCCACCGGGAGGAGGGGCCAGGTGCAGATGCTCCTGCTGCCGGCGCCGCGCGGGAACGGTGTGCCCGACGCCTAGTCGGACCCGTCATCCTGCCGCCCGCCACCCTCGTCGTTGCTGTCGATGTCCTCCTAGTCACTCTCGCCTGAAGAGGAGCTTTCGCCATTAGTCGAGCTCTCCGCACAACACCCTAGCCTGTCTCCTGAGCGCCCGAAAACCTTGACGGAGAGCAAATCACTCTCCGCTAGCTTGAAGCAGAGGACGTGCCCAACCATCAAGCAATGGGCACGCGCAAAGGTTTTCCAGCCCCGGCGAAGGAGCATCACTTGAGGGGCGGGGACCTTGTGTTCACCCACATGTTGCCATGGCAGCACCCCTTCATGTGAAGCCTCAGCCGCGGTGGCTGGTCGACCTCCAGCACGCTCGCGAACGCTCGGGGAAGACGGAGGTTGCAGCGCGGCAGCCCATGCAGCTGCAAGATGAACTCGAGCGCCAAGTCCCCGACATGACCACTCGGCGAAGCAGGGGAAGATGGCAATAGGGAAGGAGACGGCGCATGTGTTCCCCTTCCACGCCCACCTCTGCCTCGACCGCCTCGCCGGCCGCGGCCCCATCCAGCAGCCCCGCCTCGGGCGTGGCCTTCACCCTGGGCATTGAGCTCTTCCTTAACCGCCACAGCTCTCTAGCGGGAGGAGGACCTGGTCGCCTCCACAAAAGAATGACCTCAGCCAGGCCCCCTCGCCATGACCATGGGTGAAGGTGGATACAAGGGGGAGATGCAGGGAGATGATTTTCCTCCTGCCCCTGAGTCCCTTTTTATAGCCGGGAAAGGGAGGCCGAAGGACTAGTTCTAGGCCCTCAACGTTTCAGTGTTGCATGCATGGGTGCGTACGTGCGTGTGTTTGTGAGTGCATGTGTACGTGTCAGTGTTGCACGCCAGCATGCGTGCGTGTGTACGTTATGTGTACGTGTCAGTGTTGCACGCCTGCATGCGTGCGTGTCTTGCGTGTGTGCATGTGTACGTGCGGGGTGAGGCTACACGTCAGTCGACTGACTTTTTCATCTCTGGTCATTAGATTTTCCAACCGTTGGATACAAAATCAAGGGCCTCCAGTTTATCATCAAACTCCACCCCCTTGAGCCGCCAGCCACCACCGGCCGAACCGCAAGCCCCCGCCGCCCGCGGCCGGCCCGTGCCGCCACGCCGGCCCGCCCTCCCGAAAACCACTCCCCACGG
>NC_041381.1:303415248-303455946 GCF_002162155.2 Triticum dicoccoides
AACCGCGGGCGACTGCCAACCAGAGGTCTCACGACTTCGAATACCCACCGACCACTAATTTATTACCATTTATGTCCTTCATATACGCGCTAACGGGTGGGCCCTATGGTAATGTGCGATGTTGAATGTGGACCATTTGACTGGTCAATTGGTCGTGTTATAAACAAATTACGGAGCTGTATGGTGAGCCAGTGACCGTATGATCACCCTAAAATGTACTCCTATTTTATTAACACAGTACAGACTCAAACTACCATTTCTTTCTTTCATATACAGGCTGACAGGTGGGCCCCACGGTTACGCTCCCCGATGGTGCAACACTAGTTGCGCCGCGTGGAACGTTTGACTGTTCAATTAATTGTGTCATCAACAAAATACGGAGTTGTACGGGTGAGCCAGTGACCGTATAGTCATGACATGTATTTGTTTAACACGGTACAGACGCAAGGGTTCATATATACGTGCAAGCACTCACCGCTATAAGCGCACACACGCGAACCCTACCCCTATGAGCACCTTCGAGAGACTGGGCCAGCATATATCATCTTGAGATTTTACGAAGTCATCATAGGTGCCTCGTAGTCGAGTGGAACGTCTCCTCCCACTGAACGTACATCACCGAAAAATACTGAAATTAACACAAGATAAATGCGAGCACCGGGACTTTAACCTTGGTGGGCTCGAGAAACCACTATCCTCCTAACCATCCAACCACATGTTGGTTAGCACGACAAAATGTATGTGGTGACCGTGATGAGCTTATTCTGAAGTCCAGTGACCATATCGTGCTTTTGCTTCAAATACAATGACCGTAAGTGTCGTCAACAAAATATGGAGCACGCATCAAATGCAAAGTCCATCAGTGTCATCAACAAAATATGGAGACGTATCATGAGCTAGATACCATTGTACTATTGTATATGCTTATTTTCTTAGTGGCCGATTGCGTGTGTGGTGTGGTCGGCACATCATTTCTAGTTGTGGTGGGTCAACATGAAGACTCATGGGTCGGTTCCATCCAGCGCCACATATAGGTTGGACCAAGACGTGTTATATGAAGACCCATGTGGAGGACTCGGCGTACAACACGAAGCTACCAGAGTCACGGAGGACTCTATCCCCACTGGTGATAAGACGACTATATATGATTTGTAACCCTAGGCCCCTAGTATGTTATACAAGCTTGCGGGCTAGTTCATCGATAGTACACACACACGCACAATGCTTGGTATTCACGTGTACTTTGTACACACCCCTATCACTAATATACAGTACCAGGAGTAGGCTCTTTGTTCAACTGCAAGAATCCGATCCGAACTAGGATTAAACTTTGCCTCGTATTACCATCCAGCCTAACAGCCAGGGATATCCTACCGAATGATATGATGAAATCATATCTGCCAACTACTAAGAGAGAGGTGTGTTGGGGGGCAATGTGTTCGAGAGAGGCCTAAAGATAATGTGCGTGCGGGAGACACATAGCCACATATATGTGCATATAGAGGGCTAGTAGAGACCGTGCGTGTGTATATATGCATGTGAGAGAAGTAGTGTTTTCCAACTGAGATTAGTGAAAAGAGTGGTACATAGTAGTCAGAAAGAGAGAGAGAGAAACAGAGAGAGCATGTGCATGAGACACCCCGACACCCTGAGAGAGATTGTGAGCATGTGTGAAAAAGAAATGCCGATGCATATAAAGTGTGTGCACTTATGCGTTAGATAGAGATATATATAACGCGTTTGTGAGAACGGGGCGAGGCATAGTGCATCTACGTGTAAAAGGAGGTTCTACGCATTAAATTAAAATATAAATGGCATTATTATTTTTGGATGAGATCATGAATTTTGCAAATTGCGTATGGATGAAAATCGGTCTATCAGACATCCATACTCTATTGAATTCTAGCATGTGCATGTGTTCATTTCATATTATCAATCCATAGAGCGAGAGCGGTTTGAAATACAGGCAATGGATGCTTTTGCAATTCATATATAAACATTAATCAGTGCACTCCATGTTGTTAGTGTGAAGCACTTTATACATTTGTCACTTGCATATAT
Organism: Triticum dicoccoides; assembly: GCF_002162155.2. Classification (NCBI taxonomy): domain Eukaryota; kingdom Viridiplantae; phylum Streptophyta; class Magnoliopsida; order Poales; family Poaceae; genus Triticum; species Triticum dicoccoides. The sequence continues at coordinate 303,417,310 of NC_041381.1, forward strand.
ACATTCCAAATTGCTAGCTACGAAATATAATACATGGCGAATTCAACATAAAGGGGGTTTCGAAGATTCGAATTCATAGGAAGTGCATTCATCTATTTGAACCCGAGATAATGTCATTTGTAAATCAGATGTAAAAGGGGGCATTAATCTTTGTTGTGAGTTTTAAGATGCTATATATATTCATACGCATATCTAACTTTTTTTTGCAACCAAGGAGATTATATCTAGAACCATGCATGAACTGAGGTAAGTTGCATATTTTTTAATATATACTCCTGTACAATGTATATTCAAATGTACCCCCTCCATTCCAAAATAATCGTAGCTTTAGGATTTTCAAGAGTAAAGATTTGTGAAGTTTGACAAATCCTGAAAGTTCAATTCAAGAGAACCGAAAACGTTAATGCTTTTGCTCCCAAATATTGAATGAAGCGCCAAATAGGCCTCTGGTCACCCGAAACCGCACGATACAAATGTTTGGTGGTAGGAAATTACTGTCCTGACTCTAGCACGTGTAGCCTATCGGCCAGATGTCCAAAGGTCTAAACCGGGGTAGGTTTGTAACTTCACCAAGACGCGGTCTCAACCGCCTCCGAGAAGAATTCATATGCCGTGGGCGCCTAAACACCCATGCGCTCAGCCGAAATCTATCCCGCCCACATTTGGGACACCTGACATGACTGTCCTACCCCCAACCCGCAATATGTCCAAAATTTTAGATGGGGGCAAAGTTTGTAACTTTCCCCAAATTTCAAACAAGCACGTCTCAAACCGAAACATTGTTCCCCATTAGTTTGCCGCCTCCCTCCGTTTCCCGATTCATACTCCGTGGGCACGAAAACGCCCTCTCCACCAGCCGCGAAACCCCAGCCTCCTCCGTCCTCCACCCCATAGCAGCCAATCCACCGCCGCCCTCCTCCGTCACGCCGGAGCCAGTACCCCAACGTCGTCGTTCAATGCAACCGCAACCGCAACGCCCTCAAGGACTTAGCAGCTAAAGCCGAGGCAGAGCTGCCTCCATGATGCCGACGCCGACGTGCGCCGTACCAGAACCACTCCGACCACACCATCCCGCGCCTCGCTGCTGCGGCTCCACTGTCGCAACCGTCCACCGCACCGGAGCTGTTCCCGCTACGCCGTTGTTTGCCGCCTCGGATCTGCTTCCCCGCCGCCGACATCCGGCCACCGCACCACACTCAACAACTTGGTCATGGGTTCGTCCAAGGCTGCACCGTCCTCCACAACTTCTGGTTTCCGGTGAACAACAAGAAGATCATTGAAAAACAGAAGGAGGACACAACACTGCCAGCAGAAAGAGGTACTCCTCTTCCCTTATTCGTGCAAATCTTACGTCTCCGCTCACACCGTATTCATCCCACGAAAGAAACTAGTTGAGCGCTTCTTAATGCATCTTCTTCGTGATACTAAATGCACAATGTTTCCTACCTTTTACTATTTCACCTTTGCTAGAGGTCAGTAGCCCGCCTGGATTTCAATTCAGGGTCAGTCAAACCGCAATTAAAAGAAGCAGGACCCGCTTAGGCGCGTGGGGCACCTAGTACGACTGTTCCCCGGGGAAGCGGCGTATCGGTGTCTATCATAGGGGTGTGGGCGCAGGAGCTGCTTGCGCCCGATCTGGAGATTGGCGGGGCTTGAATGGATGGCCGGGGGCGGTGCCAAGCACGGCGGTGCGGTGAGGTCGAGGGGAGGGCGCAGGAAGGGGAGGAATACTGGGCCGGTGGTCGCTGGCGTTTCGAGGAAGATCGTCAACACTGACTGGCTGGAGGTAGATGAAGGTGATATGCCTGTTCTTTGTACATCAGACGGTGCAGAAAAAATGGACTGACCTATTTGCTTTCAGTCGACTGTTATTTTCATAGAATCATGTAGTAATTTAATGTGCCATGCATGTTGTAGAGCTAAGATATGTATCCCGTCATTTATTTCTCACCGACCTGCTATCTGCTACCTTTACACTATACTAATTGTGCACACACTTCACCCATACTCACACTATTGTTTTTTTATGCATGGGTATTTCAGACTCTGACGCAGTTTTAAGGAATGCAGAAAAGAAAAGATAGAAGTCGCTCAAGTGTAATTCAAAGATAAGCACTAAGCGTTTCAGCGCTCTAATGGGTGCAGCGTCAGCAGTTGGAGACAGTAAACGTAGATCTGCAGTTGATGATCTCAATTGCCACACACAACCATCCCAGGTGCTTGCTTTAACTTCGCACTGTCAAATGTGGTTGCATGTTGCATATGGTGTCTAGCTTGTATTGCTTCCAATTTGGTTAAATTGCATCTGCTTACTTTACACATTATACCTTTGATAATGACATGCCTTCCTGTTTTTGATACATACTACATATGTCTATTAACCATGTTCATACATCAAACTAATGCTCTTTTGTATCCCTTGTCAATCACTTATTATGAGACAGTCACCCGAGTGGGTTACTGTGAGACACCCTACTCGTTTAAAGAGTGCAGTGTCATCCTCCCCACATGATTCTCAAGAAACAGCAAGGCTAAATGAAGATAGTCAACGTAGCTCTCTAGTTGATCACCGCAATTCCCCCACACCACCATCGCAGGTGCTTGCTCTTACTTGGTAGTGTGATATGTGGTTGCATGTTGCATATGGTTTCTACCTTGTAATGCTTCTAATTAAGGTAAATTGCATCTGCTTAGTTAACACATTATACCTGTGAATATGACATGCCTTCCTATTTTTGGTACATACTACGTCTTTCTATTAACCATGTTCTTACATCAAACTACTTTTCTTGTGTATCCCTCATCAATGCTCCTAATTTGTTAAATTGCATCTCCTTAGCTTACACATTATACATGTGAATATGACACGCCTTCTTGTTTTTAGTACATACTACATCTGCCTATCACACCATGTTCTTACATCAAACTACTGTTCTTGTGTATCCTGCATCTATCGCTTATGATGAGATAGTCACGTGCGTTGGTTAATATGAGACGCAATACTCTTATAAAGAATGCAATTTCATCCTCTCCACATGATTCTCAAGAAACAACAAGCCTAAATGAAGATATTGAACGTAGCTCTGTACCTGAAGACCGCACTTCCCCTACACCACCATCACAGGTGCTTGCTCTAACTTCGCAGTGTGATATGTGGTTGCATGTTGCATACGGTGTCTAGCTTGTAATGCTTCTAATTAGAGTAAATTGCATCTGCTTAGTTTACACACTATACCTGTGAATATGACATGCCTTCCTATTTTTGGTACACACTACATCTATGTGTTAACCTTGTTCTTATATGAAACTACCTCTCTTGTGCATCCTGCATCAATGACTTAGGATGAGTCACCTTTATTCATTGCATATTGCATATTATTTCTAGCCTGTTGCCATGTATTGCTTCTAATTTGGTCAAATTCATTTGTTAGGGCACCCTTTTAATTTCGCAGAGTGATATTGGTTTCATCTTTCATATGGTTTCTGGCTTGCGTCGATTCTAACAAGTTCAAGCACCTTGTGCTTAGTTTACACTTCATACATCATACATGTCAATATGTCACGCCGTCCTGTTTTTCATACATATTCCATCCTCCTATCATGCGGCTGCCTTACATGAAAGTAGTGTTCGTCGGTATCATGCATCAATGAGTTCTGAAGAGCAAATTTTATTCCTTTTTCTTGTGGGTTTGACATGACAAGGCAAAATCAAGAAAGAGGAAGGAAAAGAGTAAGGAAGGCGATGATGGTGGTCCTCTGCAGCAACATAAACGGAGCATCTGTACCGATTCTCCTTGTACTGATAGTGCATTACAAGGTCCAAGTCTCCGCTCCCCTACTCCACCATCCAAGGTGCTTGCTCTAACTTGGCAGTGTGATATCTGGTTGCATGTTGCATATGGTGTCTAGCTCGTATTGCTCCTAATTAGTGTCAACTGCATCTGCTTAGCTTACACATGATACATGTGAATATGCATGCTTTCCTGTTTTTGGTACATACTATATCTGTCTATCACACCATGTTCTTACATGAAACTACTCTTTCTTGTGTATCCTGCATCAGTCACTTATGATGGGACACCTTTAAGTTGGCAGTGTGATATTGATTTGTGTCTTGAATATGATTTCTAGCATGTATTGCTTCTAGTTTGATGAACGCCACCTATGACGAGACAGTTTTAACTTGGCAGAGTGATATTGACTGCACCTTCCATATGGTGTCTTGCAGTGTTTCTAATTTGTTGAAGTGCCTTCTGCTTAGTTACCACATCATAGGTGTGAATATGTTAAGCCTTCCATTTTTTCGTACATATTCCATCCTCGTATCATGACTTTGCCTTTCATCAGAGTAGTGTTCGTCAGTATCATGCATGAATGAGTTCTGAAGAGCGAATTATATTCCTTTTTCTTGTCGGTATGACCTCACAATGCAAAATCAATAAAGCTGAAGGAAATTGGCAAGGGATTGGATGATGGTGGTCCTTCCGAGCAACCGAAACGGATGTTCTCTACAAATTCTACTCCGCCATCCTCCCAACAAGATTCGCAAGACATCGCAAGGCTAGACAGTCAACGTAGTTGTGTAGATGATGAGCACATCTCCCCTACTCCACCATCACAGGTGCTTGCTCTAACTTGGCACTATTATATGTGGTTGCATGTTGCGTATGATGTCTATCTTATATTGCTTCTAACTTTATTGAATTGCATCTGCTTACTTTACACATAATGCATGTGAATATGACATGTGTTCCTGTTTCTACATCAGACTACTATTCTTGCATATCCCACATCAGTCACTTATGATAAGGCACCTTTAAGTCGCCACTTTGATATTGGTTGTGTCTTGCATATGATTTCTAGCATGTATTGCTTCTAATTTGTTGAAACGCCATACAGTTTGAACTTGGCAGAGTGATATTGGTTGCATCTTTCATATGGTGTGTAGCTTGCAGTGCTTCTAATTTGTTGAAATGCCTTCTGCTTAGTTACCACATCATAGGTGTGAATATGTCACACCATCCTATTTTTCATACATATTCCATCCTCGCATCATGTGTTTGCCTTTCATCCGAGTAATTTTTGTCAGTATCATGCACGAATGAGTTCTGAAGAGCGAATTTTATTACTCTTTCTTATCGGTTTGACTTCACAATGAAAAATCATTACAGCTGAAGGAAATTAGTCCGGTAGTGGATGATGGTGGTCCTTCAGAGCAACTCAAACAGGGGGTCTCTACAGATTCTACTCCGCCATCCTCCCAACAAGATTCGCAAGACAACACAGGGTTGGACAGTCAACGTAGTTGTGTATATGATGAGTGTCGGATTTGGGGTTCCGGCAGACCCCCTAGGTTCGAACACTGGGGTGCACACGGAGATTTGGCCCTCTGCCTACCTGCACCTCACCGCCTCGCTATGAACTAAGCAATCAAAGGAACAACACAAGAGACACAGAGTTTATACTGGTTCAGGCCACCATTGTGGTGTAATACCCTACTCCAGTGTGTGGTGTGGTGGATTGCCTCTTGTGCTAATGATGAAAGTAAAAGGAAGAACAGCCTCGCGAGGGTCTGTTCTTGGCTAGTGCGATGAACTACTAGGGGAGTTCAGTCGCTCTCTCTACTGGTTTCTAGGTGAGGATCCGATGCCTCTACCTTGTGGTGGCTAGTCCTATTTATAGGCAAAGGCCCAGGGCCTCTTCCCAAATATTGAGCAGGAAGGGCGCCAACAATTGGCCATTTTGAAGGGGAACATCCAGTACACTTATCCTGACTAAAGTTGGTCCTCGCCTGTCAAAGGCTCTGGCGATGATGCCTTCCTGGGCTCCACGATGACTTCCTTCCTGCCGTTGCGACGGTCTTGGTCTTGTTGCACCGAAATGGATGCCTTTGCTTGATGCTCTCGCCTGCGCTTGCCCCCTTTGCACCAAATAGGAAAGAAGGACACTGCGCGGGCTGGCGCCTGCCTGGCGCCCTTGGTCGTCATGGCTTGCATCATGGGCACCTCCTGAGGTACCCTGCCTTGATCTCTCCGCCTCCTCGCGAGCCAGCCTGACGAGGCCGTGCCTGAGGAAGCCTCCTGTCGTCCGCCCCGTGAGGCTTGGCCCCTCGCGAGGGTCTTGAGCTCGTGCTGATGAAGATGGGCAATGCTGGGCCGCCCCTTGAGCCACGCCGCAGGCCGCAGGCAGGCCAGTCTGGGGACCCCCGTTCCCAGAACACCGACAGTAGCCCCCGGGCCCAAGGTGCGCTCGGACTTGGCTGAGCACAGAGGTGAAGGGGCAAGTGTGAAGCGCCGCGGGCCCTAACAGCCTGTGGCCTCGGGGCGCCGCGTGGCGGTTGATTGGACGTGGGCAGCCGCGCTCCCCCACGACGCCTCGGCAACTGTGCAAACCGTTAGGTCCCTGCATGCAAAGCGGGTCATGATTACCTGTGGTCGTGGAGGCAGGCGGTTGGCCTCCTCCGGCTATAAGTACGGGGCGACGCCTGCCCTTCCGATCCATCCCTTCTTTCTTCTCCTTTTCCTTCATGGCTCCGGCAAAAAGGTTCTCAGCCGCAGAGAAAGGTAAGGCCCGCCAGGAAGAACTTGACTCTCCTCCACCCAAGCACGGTCGAGGCCGTCCCCGCAAACACCCTGTGACTCCCATGGTGGCTCCCCGCAGTCGCGGAGGCGATCTTTCGCATGGTGAAGGGCGGCCGGCCGCCGCTGGGGGACGCGTCACGGCCGTGCCACCCCCTAGGCCGCGCTCCCACTCGGCAGAGGTACTGCCGGAGTTTGTTGTGTGGGCGGCGGAGCCGGCCTGCACCCGGCTCCAACTCCCCCGCTTCCTCCTAGGTGAGCTTCCGGCTGGGGCCCTGGGCAGCCTCTGGCTCCAGGTGGACGGTTGCTGCGGCCGAGCCTCCTGGGTTTCGCTGGAGGTCTCCTCGGCTGGGAGCTTGGCCCTGACCCGCGGCTGGCAAACTTTCGCCCGCGCGTGTGGTCTGATCCGGTGGTGCACCCTGCACTTCAAGTTCGACAGTGATGCCACCCTCTACGTGAGGGTGTTTGGGGAAGATGGTTGCCATGCTGGATGTTGCCCCAAGAGCGACGACCGCAGCCGTGGGTCCAGCCCCGGCGATGATGAAGATGACAACTCGCGTGCGGCCGGTGGTGGTCGAGGTTCATCGAGCTTCGATGGCTCTTCTTCGAGCAGCGGCTCCTCCAGTGATGGCCGCGATCAGCCTCCGCGCCGCCGCGCTCGCCTAGAGGGAGGCAGCGGGCCTGCCCGCCGTCGCGCCTCGGTGAAGCGCGAGAGATCCGGAGGCGGTTCGAGTCTCCCTCGCGAGCTGATGCCGGGCGAGTCGCGCCTGTTTTGTTTTCCCTTTCCCTGCGCAAAAAGACAGTAGTGTAGGGCCCCTCGAGGGTGTGCTTGGACTATTGTTGTTTAATTATTGTACTACTTCCACTATTTTGGTATTTGTGCCCTCATGTCGTACGCTAGTGCGCAGGAATTACTTAGCTCGGGGGGAGGGCTTGTCGCGACCCTTGCTTCTCGAGGCCGAGGCTTTGTCGAACGTTCCATGTCCTGCGGGGGTTAGTCTGGAGAGGTAGTTCCCGGCCTTAGCCATGGAGGCGATCGACCCAGGCCCTGTGTTCTGTCGCGATGCCCGTGGGGCATGGACTGGAGGGCTGCTCCTGTAGTGGACCCGGGTTGGGTAGCCTCGAACGACAAGGGCAGACTTGCGCGAGAGAAATTGGGGTAGGAGAGTGAAAAATGCAAAGGGTCACAAATCAAAGATGACAACAACTTCAGCAAAACCTCGAATGGGGATGAACAGCCAACTTCAGAAAGCAAATGAGAAAAGCCGCGTCCGGCACCTAATCTAGTCTTCGACGTCTTCCCACCAGCGCGGAGCTAAGTGCTGCCACTGGGCATGGGAGGGAGCCCCAGGGCCTGAGGCTGGCGCTCCTAAGACTCCGGGGCGTGTACAGTCCCACTCATTATTACGTGAGAGTGTCACGGGCGGCGAACTTCACAGGCATTGGCCTTCTTCACAGGCTCCAGGCCTTTCTCGTGAGGATAGACTTCACAGGCGTTCGCCTTCTTCACAGGCTCTGGGCCTTTTCCAAACGGAACAGCTTCACAGGCATTCGCCTTCTTCACAGGCTCTGGGCCTTTTCCAAAACGCAACAGCTTCAGAGGCTGCCTTCTTCACAGGCTCTAGGCCTTTTCTAAAACGCAACAGCTTCATAGGCGTTCGCCTTCTTCACAGGCTCTGGGCCTTTTCCAAAATGCAACAGCTTCACAGGCGTTCGCCTTCTTCACAGGCTCTGGGCCTTTTCAAGGGTAAAATCTCTAGAGGTGCTGGATGTTCCACGTGTTCTGGATGGGCACCCCCTCCTGAGTCTCCAGGCGCGCGGAGCCGGGCCTGGAAACATGAACAACCTTGAACGGGCCCTCCCACATGGGAGAGAGCTTATGCAGTCCCTCCCTAGAGAGGACCCGCCTAAGCACGAGGTCTCCTACCTCGAGTGTCCTGGGGCGGATGTTGCGGCAGTGGTATCGTTGTAGCGCTTGTTGGTATCTTGCTGCTCGGAGTGCAGCTTCTCGGTGACGCTCCTCCCCCAGAACGAGGTCCGTCCCCCGCATGGCGTCCTACTGCGCCTCATCGAACGCCGGGACCCGCGCGTAGCAATGTCTGACCTTGTGAGGGGGGACCACTTCAGCTCCATAGACCAGGAAGAATGGGGTCTCGCCGGTTGGCCTGGTCGCGGTCGTGCGGATGGACCACAACACAGACTGAAGCTCGTTGTACCAACCTCGCCCGCATGCCTCCAACTTCTTCTTGAATGTCCTAGTTTTGAGGCCCCTCAGGACCTACGCGTTGGCCCGCTCGGCCTGACCGTTACTCCGGGGGTGCGCCACTGAAGCATAACATATCTGCGTTCCAAGGTTAGCACAGTATGTTTTGAAGAGATTACTGGTGAACTGCGAACTGTTGTCGGTGATGATGCGGTTTGGTACCCCGAACCGGCTCACGATGCCCTTGATGAACTTGACCGCAGACCCTGCGGGGATGGTGCGGACAGCTTCCACTTCAGCACACTTAGTGACTTGTCCACGGTGACGTAGAGGTAGCGGTAGCCCCCTGGCGCCCGAGGAAACGAGCCCAGGATGTCCAGCCCCCAGAATGCGAATGGCCATGAGAGAGGTATAGTTTGCAGACCTCCAGCCGGCTGATGGATTTGCTTGGTGTGGAACTGGCAGGCCTCGCAAGCCTTCACCAGTTGGACAGCATCATTGAGTGCAGTGGGCCAATAGAATCCACTGCGGAACGCCTTGCCAACAAGGGTCCGCGACGATGAATGATGCCCACAGTCCCCACCGTGTATATCCGCTAGTAGTTCCTTCCCTTGCTCCCTGGAGATGCAGCACAGGGACACATCATTCGGTCGCCTTTGGTAGAGCTCTCCATCCCTGATGCAGTATGCTATGGCCTACCACGCCACGCACTCCGCTTCCTCCTCCTTCTCTGGCAAGATCCCTTGTGTCAGATAGCTCTGGAGCTCCGTGATCCAGCACCCCTCCTGAGGCTCCATTGTCAAGAGTAGACGCGCCCCTGAGGCCGGGCCACAGACCGGGGCTCCCGAGGCTGGCGGCTGGGGGAGCTCCTCCCGAGGCTGCACCACGCTTGATAGTGATAGCGTGGCCGAGGGCTTGAAGAGTCGTTATTCGAAGATGCCTGGCTCCTGAGGCAGTCGCCTGGATGCTCGCCTGGCGATGTCGTCGGCCTCCTGATTGGTGCCACGGGGCACGTGCTGTAACTCCAGCCCCCAGAATTGCTTCTCCATCCTGCGGACCTCCGAAAGGTAGGCTTCCATGTGCTCATCCCTTGGCTCGTATACTTTGTTGGAGAAGTTGACGAGGAGTTGTGAATCACCTTTGATGGTAAGACATTTTACTCCGAGGGCGGCCGCGGCCTTCAGGCCTGCTATCAATCCTTCATATTCTGCTATGTTGTTGGAGACCTTTTCTCCATGTTGGAAACTGAGCTGCACGGCGTAGTAGAGCTTGTCTTGGGTAGGAGATATAAGCACCGCACCAGCCCCTGCGCCATGCCTGGAGAACGCCCTGTCGAAGTACATGACCCAACCGTCCGGTGCCTCGCTTCCCGGGGAGAGGGATCGATCCTCATCAGCCTTTAGGCCCGGCGCCTCCGTCCACCCTGCTACAAAATCTGCCAAGGCGGCCCCCTTGATGACTCTGGTTGTGTTGAATTCGAGCTGAAACGCTTGCAGTTAAATGTTCCACTCAGCGACTCTTCCAGCTAAGTTGGGGCTCCTGAGCACCCTCACCAAAGGGTACATTGAGACAACCTTGATGGGGTGGCCCTGAAAATAGTGCCGCAACTTGCGCGAGGCCACCAATAGCGCGAGGAGAAGTTTCTGAGGCATGGGGTACCGCGCCCTTGCGTCCCGCAACACTGTGCTGATGAAGTACACAGGATGTCCAACTTGGTTGGGAGTGCTGGTGTCGATGGCGCCCTCCAGAGACCGCGACGCCTCCTGGGGAAGGGGAGCCCCCAGCGGCTGGTCGCTAGGGGGAGGGGTTCCTGCTGTCTCGAGTGTGTTCCCTGTGGCGGCTGATCCTTCTCGGCTGTGGCGGTGGTCTCTGCGGGTCTTTCTTGTTAATGCTCTGCCCCGACCCGGCCGGATGCCGTGGCTTTGTTCCGACGCTTGTCCCTAACCGCCACCAGGGCTGCGCTAGTGGAGTAGGGAGTGGCCGCAAGGTAAAGCACCAGGGGCTCTTGAGGGCGTGGGGCCACCATTACCGGAGGGCTGGTTAGGTACCTCTTGAGGTCTTGGAATGCCTTGTCTGCCACTTCATTCCATTCAAAGGGTCCCTTTTTCTTCATTAGCTGGAAGAAAGGCACCGCTCGCTCCCCCAGCTTGGAGATGAAGCGTCACAGTGCTGTCACGCGCCCAGTGAGCTTCTGCATTTCTCTGAGGGTCTTTGGCGGGCTCATGTCCTTGACCGCCTTGACCTTTTCCGGGTTAGCCTCGATGCCCCGGTGGGACACGGGGAAGCCCAAGAGCTTGCCTGAGGGGACCCCAAACACACACTTCTCTGGGTTGAGCCGCAGGCTCACAGCGTTGAGGCTCGTGAAGGTTTCCTCCAGGTCTTGTATCAGGGTCTTGGCCTCGCGAGACTTCACCATGATATCATCGACGTAAGCCTCAATGTTTTTCCCGAGCTGTGGGCCCAAGGCGATGTGCATCAGCCACTGGAAGGTCGCCCCTGCATTGCGCAACCCGAACGGCATGCACGTGTAGCAATACACCCCACAAGGGGTTAGAAAGGCCGTTTTTTCCACATCTTCTACCGCCATCTTGATCTGGTGATACCCAGAGAAGGCATCCAAGAAACACAACAGGTCGCACTCGGTGGTGGAGTCGATGATCTGATCGATGCGGGGGGAGCAGGAATGGATCTTGCGGGCAAGCTTTGTTGAGGTTGGTGAAGTCGACACACATACGTTCCTTCCCTCCTTTCTTCGGCACAACGACTGGGTTGGCCAACCAATCCGGGTATCGGACCTCGCGAATGACCCCTGCAGCTTCCAACTTGCGGGTCTCTTGGACGATGAAAGCCTGCTTTTCCGTGGACTGCCGTCTTGCCTTCTGCTTCACGGGTCGGACATTGGGGCACACATTGAGGTGGTGCTCGATTACGCCCCTTGGGATCCCTGCCAGCTGATTGGGCTCCCATGAGAATACCTTCTTGTTCGCGCGCAGGAACTTGACCAGGGCCTCCTCCTGCTCGGGCTCGAGGTTGGCGCCTATGGTGAAGGTGGCGTTAGTGGATCCGTCCTCGTCAACCAGCATCTGCTTGGTTTCTGCCTTCTCTTGGGTGAACAATTGCTTCTTCTTGGCCGGCGCAGCCCCCTTGGGCTCAAGAGCGTCCGAGTCGGCGGGCTGCACCGACGCTGCCGTCTTGAAGGCGAGCTTGAGCACTTGCAATGCATCCCCGGTGTCTCCGCACACAGTGAGGACGCCGCTGCTCCCGGGCATTTTCATGAGGTTGTACGCCGGGTGAGTCGCAGCCATGAACCGGGCCAACACCGGGTAGCCGAGGATGGCGTTTTACGGGAGGCCGATGGGGGCGATGTCGAAGTCGATTAGCTCCGCCGAAAGTTGTCGTAGGTGCCGAAGGTTACCGGGAGACGGATCTGCCCCAAGGAGCTGGAGGACCCGCCCCCGACGCCCAAGAAGGGTCGGCTGGGCCAAAGCCGCTCCGGTGGTATGTGGAGGAGGCTGAAGGCTTCAATCGAGAGCACGATGAGGCCCGAGCCGCCGTTGATGAGAGTCCTGGTGACGGCCACCTAGCAGATGGTGGGAGTGCACAGCATCGGGAGCGCGCCTGAGCAGGCTGGATTGGAGGGGTGGTCCTTTGAGCTGAAGGCCAGATCGGCCTTTGGCGCCGACCGACCTGAGGGAGCCCCCTGCCGCGTGGAAGCGGCACCGACCTGGCGGACAAATGGCTTGACGTGGCGGCCTGAAGGTGGCGCCTGCGAGCCGCCCAGGAGGGCCGCGACGATCGGGGGCGCCGGTGCAGAGCGCCTGGCAAGGAAGAGGTTGCTCAACTCTTCCCAAGGGGCCATGGAAGCCGCCGGTAACTTGTCCGGCCGCCACACCTGTCGCAAGGCCGGGGCCAAGGCTTGGAGCCCCTCGGGCCCCGCGCTAGTGCTAACGACCGGAGCGGACGGCACGCCGCTCATCGCAGGGCGAGTCGTGGTGTCGGCGGAGAGCGGGTCGGCGGAAGGAGAAGCTCCAGTGCACCCCTACCTGGCGCGCCAAATGTCGGATTTGGGGTTCCGACAGACCCCCTAGGTTTGAACACTGGGGTGTGCGTGGAGATTTGGCCCTCTGCCTACCTGCACCTCACTGCCTCGCTATGAACTAAGTAATCAAAGGAACAACACAAGAGACACAGAGTTTATACTGGTCCAGGCCACCATTGTGGTGTAATACCCTACTCCAGTGTGTGGTGTGGTGGATTGCCTCTTGGGCTAATGATGAACAGTACAAGGAAGAACAGCCTCGCGAGGGTCTGTTCTTGGCTGGTGCGATGAACTGCTAGGGGGAGTTCAGTCGCTCTCTCTACTGGTTTCTAGGTGAGGATCCGATGCCTCTACCTTGTGGTGGCTAGTCCTATTTATAGGAAAAGGCCCAGGGCCTCTTCCCAAATATTGAGCGGGAAGGGCACCAACAATTGGCCATTTTGAAGGGGAACATCCAGTATACTTATTCTGACTAAAGTTGGTCCTCGCCTGTCAAAGGCTCTGGCGATGATGCCTTCCTGGGCTCCACGATGACTTCCTTCCTGCCATTGTGACGGTCTTGGTCTTGTTGCACCGAAATGGATGCCTTTGCTTGATGCTCTCGCCTGCGCTTGCCCCCTTTGCACCAAAGAGGAAAGAAGGACACTGCGCGGGCTGGTGCCTGCCTGGCGCCCTTGGTCTTCATGGCTTGCATCATGGGCACCTCGTGAGGTACCCTGCCTTGATCTCTCCGCCTCCTCGCGAGCCAGCCTGATGAGGCCGTGCCTGAGGAAGCCTCCTGTCGTCTGCCCCGCGAGGCTTGGCCCCTCGCGAGGGTCTTGAGCTCGTGCTGATGAAGATGGGCCTGTTGGGGAATGTTGCAGAAAATTAAAAAAAATTCTACGGTTTCACCAAGATCCATCTATGAGTTCATCTAAGCAACGAGTCATAGGAGAGAGATTGCATCTACATACCACTTGTAGATCGCGTGCGGAAGCGTTCAAGAGAATGGTGATGATGGAGTCGTACTCGCGGTGATCCAAATCACCGATGACCAAGTGCCGAATGGACAGCACCTCCGCATTCAACACACGTACGGAGCGGATGACGTATCCTCCTTCTTGATCCAGCAAGGGGGAAGGAGAGGTTGATGAAGATCCAGCAGCACAACAGCGTGGTGGTGGATGCAGCAGGACTCTGGCAGGGCTTCGCCAAGCTGCTGCGGGAGGAGGAAGAGGTGTAGCAGGAGGAGGGAGGCGCCAAGACATAGGGTGCTGCTTCCCTCCCCTTTGCCCTCCTTTATATACGCCCCCAAGGGGGGGTGGCCCTGGGAGATCTAATCTCCCAAGGGGGCGGCGGCCAGGGGGGTGGAGTGCCCCCCAAGGCAAGTGGGGCGCGCCCTCCACCTAGGGTTTCCTACCCTAGGCGCAGGGGGGCCAGGGGGGCGCACCAGCCCACTAGGGGCTGGTTCCCCTCCCACTTCAGCCCACGGGGCCCTCCGGGATAGGTAGCCCCACCCGATGGACCCCCGGGACCCTTCTGGTGGTCCCGGTACAATACCGGGTGACCCCGAAACTTTCCCGATGGCCTTAACAGCACTTCCTATATATAATTCTTTACCTCTGGACCATTTCGGAACTCCTCGTGACGTCCGGGATCTCATCCGGTACTCCGAAAAACATTCGGTTTGCTGCATACTCATATTCATACAACCCTAGCGTCACCGAACCTTAAGTGTGTAGACCCTACGAGTTCGGGAGACATTTAGACATGACCGAGACGGCTCTCCGGTCAATAACCAACAGCGGGATCTGGATACCCATGTTTGCTCCCACATACTCCTCGATGATCTCATCGGATGAACCACGATGTCGAGGATTCAAGCAACCCCATATACTATTCCCTTTGTCAGACGGTATGTTACTTGCCCGAGATTCGATCGTCGGTATCCCAATACCTCGTTCAATCTTGTTACCGGCAAGTCACTTTACTCGTACCGTAATGCATGATCCCGTGACTAGACACTTGGTCACTTTGAGCTCATTATGATGATGCACTACCGAGTGGGCCCAGTGATACCTCTCCGTTATACGGAGTGACAAATCCCAGACTCGATCCGTGTCAACCCAACAAACACTTTCGGAGATACCTGTAGTGCACCTTTATAGTCACCCGGTTACGTTGTGACGTTTGGTACACCCAAAGCACTCCTACGGTATCCGGGAGTTACACGATCTCATGGTCTAAGGAAAAGATACTTGACATTGGAAAAGCTCTAGCAAAACGAACTACACGATCTTGTGCTATGCTTAGGATTGGGCCTTGTCCATCACATCATTCTCCTAATGATGTGATCCCGTTGTCAACGACATCTAATGTCCATAGTCAGGAAACCATGACTATCTGTTGACCAACGAGCTAGTCAACTAGAGGCTTACTAGGGACGTATTGTGGTCTATGTATTCACACGTGTATTACGATTTCCGGATAATACAATTATAGCATGAATAAAAGACAACTATCATGAACAAAGAAATATAATAATAATCCTTTTATTATTGCCTCTAGGGCATATTTCCAATAGTCTCCCACTTGCACTAGAGTCAATAATCTAGTTACATTGTGATGTATCGAACACCCATGAGTTCTGGTGTTGATCATGTTTTGCTCGCGGAAGAGGTTTAGTCAACGGATCTGCGACATTCAGATCCGTATGTACTTTGCAAATATCTATGTCTCCATCTTGAACATTTTCACGGATGGAGTTGAAACGACGCTTGATGTGCCTGGTCTTCTTGTGAAACCTGGGCTCCTTGGCAAGGGCAATAGCTCCAGTGTTGTCACAGAAGAGTTTGATCAGCCCCGACACATTGGGTATGACTCCTAGGTCGGTGATGAACTCCTTCACCCAAATTGCTTCATGCGCTGCCTCCGAGGCTGCCATGTACTCCGCTTCACGTGTAGATCCCGCCACGATGCTCTGCTTGCAGCTGCACCAGCTTACTGCTCCACCATTCAACATATACATGTATCCGGTTTGTGACTTGGAGTCATCCAGATCTGTGTTGGAGCTAGCGTCGACGTAACCCTTTACGACGAGCTCTTCGTCACCTCCATAAACAAGAAACATGTCCTTTGTCCTTTTCAGGTACTTCAGGATATTCTTGACCGCTGTCCAGTGTTCCTTGCCGGGATTACTTTGGTACCTTCCTACCAAACTTACGGCAAGGTTTACATCAGGTCTGGTACACAGCATGGCATACATAATAGATCCTATGGCTGAGGCATAGGGGATGACGCTCATCTCTTCTTTATCTTTTGCCGTGGTCGGGCATTGAGCCGAGCTTAATCTCACACCTTGCAATACAGGCAAGAACCCTTTCTTGGACTGATCCATTTTGAACTTCTTCAAAATCTTATCAAGGTATGTGCTTTGTGAAAGACCTATGAGGCGTCTCAATCTATCCCTATAGATCTTGATGCCTAATATGTAAGCAGCTTCTCCAAGGTCCTTCATTGAAAAACACTTATTCAAGTAGGCCTTAATGCTGTCCAAGAATTCTATATCATTTCCCATCAAAACTATGTCGTCTACATATAATATGAGAAATTCTACAGAGCTCCCACTCACTTTCTTGTAAACGCAGGCTTCTCCATAAGTCTGCATAAACCCAAACGCTTTGATCATCTCATCAAAGTGAATGTTCCAACTCCGAGATGCTTGCAACAGCCCATAAATGGATCGCTGGAGCTTGCATACTTTGTTAGCAATCTTAGGATCGACAAAACCTTCCGGCTGCATCATATACAGCTCTTCCTTAAGATAACCGTTAAGGAATGCCGTTTTGACGCCCATCTGCCATATCTCCTAATCATAGTATGCGGAAATTGCTAACATGATTCGGACGGACTTAAGCTTCGCTACGGGAGAGAAAGTCTCATCGTAGTCAATCCCTTGAACTTGCCGATAACCCTTAGCGACAAGTCGAGCTTTATAGATGGTGACATTACCATCCGCGTCCGTCTTCTTCTTAAAGATCCATTTGTTTTCTATCGCTCGCCGATCATCAGGCAAGTCAGTCAAAGTCCATACTTTGTTTTCATACATGGATTCTATATCAGATTGCATGGCTTCTAGCCATTTGTTGGAATCTGGGCCCGCCATCGCTTCTTCATAGTTCGAAGGTTCACCATTCTCTAACAACATGATTTCCAGGACAGGGTTGCCATACCACTCTGGTGTGGAACGTGTCCTTGTGGACCTATGAAGTTCAGTAGTAACTTGATCCTAAGTACCTTGATCATCATCATTAATTTCCTCTCCAGTCGGTGTAGGCACCACAGGAACATTTACCTGAGCTACACTACTTTCCGGTTGAAGAGGTAGTACTTCATCGAGTTCTAATTTCCTCCCACTTACTCCTTTCGAGAGAAACTCTTTTTCCAGAAAGGATCCGTTCTTGGCAACAAAGATCTTGCCTTCGGATCTAAGGTAGAAGGTATACCCAATGGTTTCCTTAGGGTATCCTATGAAGACGCATTTTTCCGACTTGGGTTCGAGCTTTTCAGGTTGAAGTTTCTTGACATAAGGATCGCATCCCCAAACTTTTAGAAACGACAGCTTAGGTTTCTTCCCAAACCATAATTCATATGGTGTCATCTCAACGGATTTAGACGGTGCCCTATTTAAAGTGAATATAGCTGTCTCTAGAGCGTATCCCCAAAATGATAGTGGTAAATCGGTAAGAGACATCATAGGTCGCACCATATCCAATAGAGTGCGATTACGACGTTCGGACACACCGTTACGCTGAGGTGTTCCAGGCGGCATGAGTTGTGAAACGATTCCACATTTTCTTAAGTGTGTACCAAATTTGTGACTTAAATATTCTCCTCCACGATCCAATCGTAAGAATTTTATCTTTCGGTCACGTTGATTCTCTACTTCATTCTGAAATTCCTTGAACTTTTCAAAGGTCTCAGACTTGTGTTTCATCAAGTAGACATACCCATATCTACTCAAGTCATCAGTGAGAGTGAGAACATAACGATATCCTCCGTGAGCCTCAACGCTCATTGGACCACACACATCAGTATGTATGATTTCCAATAAGTTGGTTGCTCGCTCCATTGTTCCGGAGAATGGAGTCTTAGTCATTTTGCCCATGAGGCATGGTTTGCATGTGTCAAATGATTCATAATCGAGAGTCTCTAAAAGTCCATCAGCATGGAGCTTCTTCATGCGCTTGACACCAATGTGACCAAGGTGGCAGTGCCACAAGTATGTGGGACTATCGTTATCAACTTTACATCTTTTGGTATTCACACTATGAATATGTGTAACATTACGTTCGAGGTCCATTAAGAATAAACCATTGACCATCGGGGCATGACCATAAAACATATCTCCCATATAAATAGAACAACCATTATTCTCGGATTTAAATGAGTAGCCATCTCGCATCAAACGAGATCCAGATACAATGTTCATGCTCAAACTTGGCACTAAATAACAATTATTGAGGTTTAAAACTAATCCCGTAGGTAAATGTAGAGGTAGCGTGCCGACGGCGATCACATCGACCTTAGCACCATTCCCGACGCACATCGTCACCTCATCCTTCGCGAGTCTCCGCTTATTCCGCAGCTCCTGCTGTGAGTTACAAATATGAGCAACGGCACCGGTATCAAATACCCAGGAGTTACTACGAGTACTGGTAAGGTACACATCAATTACATGTATATCACATATACCTTTAGTGTTGCCGGCCTTCTTGTCCGCTAAGTATTTGGGGCAGTTCTGCTTCCAGTGACCCTTCCCCTAGCAATAAAAGCACTCAGTCTCAGGCTTGGGTCCATTCTTTGACTTCTTCCCGGCAACTGGCTTACCGGGCGCGGCAACATCTTTGCCGTCCTTCTTGAAGTTCTTCTTACCCTTGCCCTTCTTGAACTTAGTGGTCTTATTGACCATCAACACTTGATGTTCTTTCTTGATTTCAACCTCTGCTGACTTCAGCATTGAAAATACTTCAGGAATGGTCTTCACCATCCCCTACATATTGTAGTTCAGCACAAAGCTCTTGTAGCTCGGTGGGAGCGACTGAAGGATTCTGTCAATGACCTCCTCGTCCGGGAGGTTGATCTCCAGCTGGGACAGGCGGTTGTGCAACCCAGACATTTTGAGTACGTGCTCACTGACAGAACTATTTTCCTCCATCTTACAACTATAGAACTTGTCGGAGACTTCATATCTCTCGACCCGGGCATGAGCTTGAAAAACCATTTTCAGCTCCTCGAACATCGCATATGCTCCGTGTCGCTCAAAACGCTTTTGGAGCCCCGGTTCTAAGCTGTAAAGCATGCCGCACTGAACGAGGGAGTAATCATCAGCACGTGATTGCCAAGTGTTCATAACGTCTTTGTTCTCTGGGATGGGTGCTTCACCTAGCGGTGCATCTAGGACATAATCTTTCTTGGCTGCTGAGGGAGTTCCGGACTAGGGGGTGTCCGGATAGCCGAACTATCATCATCGGCCGGACTCCAAGACTATGAAGATACAAGATTGAAGACTTCGTCCCGTGTCCGGTGGAACTTTCCTTGGCGTGGAAGGCAAGCTTGGCGATACGGATATGTAGATCTCCTACCTTTGTAACCGACTTTGTGTAACCCTAGCCCTCTCCGGTGTCTATATAAACCGGATGGCTGTAGTCCATAAGACGAACAACAATCATACCATAGGCTAGCTTGTAGGGTTTAGCCTCCTTGATCTCGTGGTAGATCCACTCTTGTAACACATATCATCAATATTAATCAAGCAGGACGTAGGGTTTTACCTCCAACAAGAGGGCCCGAACCTGGGTAAAACATCGTGTCCCTTGTCTCCTGTTACCATCCGCCTAGACGCACAGTTTGGGACCCCCTACCCGAGATCCGCCGGTTTTGACACCGACATTGGTGCTTTCATTGAGAGTTCCTCTGTGTCGTCACCGATAGGCTCGATGGCTTCTTCGACCATCATCAGTGACGCCGTCCAGGGTGAGACCCTTCTCCCTGGACAGATCTTCGTATTCGGCGGCTTTGCACTGCGGGCCAATTCGCTTGGCCAACTGGAGCAGATCGAAATCTACGCCCCTGGCTGTCAGGTCAGATTTGGAAGTTTGAACTTCACAGCTGACATCTGCGGGGACTTGATCCTCGATGGATTCGAGCCACAGCCGAGCGTGCCGCACTGTCGCGGCGAGCATGATTTAGCTCTGCAGCCGGACAGTACCTTGGAGGCCGCACTCGAAACCGCTCCGATCTTGAATTCGGAGCCAGCTCCGCAGATCGAGGACGGTTGCCTAGACACCGCCTCGGGGGCTGCAACCTCTATGGCGATAGAGCCGAACACTGACTTTGTCACTCATAAAGCTCGGGACTCCGAGGTGCCGGACTCCTCGCTGGACTCCGAAACTCCCGCGCCCGCCCCGGTCGAATCCGATTCGGCGCCGATCAGGGAGTTCACCGCAGCGGACATCTTTCAACACTCACCTTTCGGCGACATCTTGAGTTCGCTAAAATATCTCTCGTTATCAGGAGAGCCCTTGCCGGACTGCGGTCAGGACGGTTGGGATGCGGACGACAAAGAAATTCGAAGCCCACCCACCACCCACTTGGTAGCTGCTGTCGACGATTTAACCGACATGCTAGACTACGACTCCGAGGACATTGACAGTATGGACAACGATGCCGGAGACGACCAAGAACCAGCGCCTACGGGACACTGGACAGCCACCTCATCATATGACATATACATGGTGGATATCCCAAAATATGGGAATGGCGAAGGAACAAAGGAGGATGACCCCTCCAAAAAGCAGCCCAAGCGCCGGCGTGAGCGGTGCCGCTCTAAATCCCGCCACAGCAAGAATGAAGACTCCGGCACCAGAGACAATAATACACCGGAAAGTGCCGAAGACAACCCACTCCAGCAAGATGCAGCGCAGGAGGACGGAGACGCCAACCCTTATGAAGGAGCGGCAGAAGAAGAGGCGGAGGATTATACGCCTCCCTCCGGAGATGAAGCGAGCCTCGACGATGACAAATTCGTCGTGCCTGAGGATCCCGTCGAACAAGAGCGTTTTAAACGCAGGCTTATGGCCAGGGTGAACAGCCTCAAGAAAAAGTAGCAACAGCTTAGAGCTGATCAGGATCTACTAGCCGACAGATGGACTGAAGTCCTCGCGGCCGAAGAGCATGAGCTCGAACGCCCCTCCAAAAGCTACCCTAAACGCAAGCTGCTCCCCTGATTAGAGGAGGAGGCTTACGAACCCGCATCACCAGGAGACAATACGGCTGACCGACCACCCCGTGGTCGCGACAGAGAGGCCTCTAGGCCCTTTACTAGACACGTACCCCGGCATCGCTCGAAAGGCACACGGCCACAGGGGAACACTCTGAACTTGCGAGATATATTGGAGGATAAGGCAAGACAATCAAGATTGATCTATGGATCGCGTGGGCGTCCCACGATACGTGACGACAACCGTCACGCCGGACACAGTAAGTCCGGCCGGGCCGAACAAAATAGACCGAGCTCCCTTGAGCTCCGTTGTGATATCGCCCAGTACGAGGCGCCGCACACCCACTATGCTTCACAGATGAAGTAATGGATCATCAAATCCCCGAAGGGTTTAAACCCATCAATATTGAATCCTATGATGGCACAACAGACCCCGCGGTTTGGATCAAAGACTATCTCCTTCACATCCACATGGCCCGCGGTGACGATCTGCACGCCATCAAATACCCCCCCCCCCTCAAGCTTAAAGGACCATCCCGGCATTGGCTCAACAGCTTGCCAGCAGAGTCAATTGGGAGTTGGGAGGACCTGGAAGCCGCATTCCTCGATAACTTCCAGGGCACTTATGTGCGACCACCAGACGCTGATGACTTAAGCCACATAATTCAGCAGCCAGACGAATCGGCCAGACAATTCTGGACACGGTTCCTAACCAAGAAAAATCAAATCGTCGACTGTCCGGATGCGGAGGCCCTCGCGGCCTTCAAGCATAACATCCGCAACGAGTGGCTTGCCCGTCACCTGGGACAGGAAAAGCCGAAATCCATGGCAGCCCTCACATCACTCATGACCCACTTCTGCGCGGGTGAGGACAGCTGGCTAGCACGCAGCAACAACCTCAGCAAAAATTCTGGCAGTCCGGATTTCAAGGACCGAAATGGCCGGCAGCGTCGTAACAAAAACAAACGCCGCATTAACTGCGACAATAGTGAGGATACGGCAGCCAATGCCGGATTCAGAGGCTCTAAACCCGGTCAGCGGAAAAAGCCATTCAAACGAACTACTCCGGGTCCGTCCAATTTGGACCGAATACTCGACCGCTTGTGCCAGATACACGGCACCCCGAAAAGCCAGCTAACCATACCAACAGGGACTATTGGGTATTCAAGCAGGCAGGCAAGTTAATTGCCGAAAACAATGACAAGGGGTTGCATAGTGATGACGAGGATGAGATCCAACCACTGAACCATAGAGGACAGAAGGGTTTCCCCCCACAGGTGCGGACGGTGAACATGATATACGCAACGCACATACCCAAAAGGGAGCGGAAGCGTGCACTCAGGGATGTCTACGTGATGGAGCTAGTTGCCCCGAAGTTCAATCCATGGTCCTCCTGCCCGATCACTTTTGACCGAAGGGACCACCCCACCAGCATCCGCCACGGCGGATTCACCGCACTGGTCTTAGACCCAATCGTCGATGGATTTTACCTAACCAGAGTCCTGATGGACGGCGGTAGCAGCCTGAACCTGCTTTATCAGGATACAGTGAGCAAAATGGGCATAGACCCCTCAAGGATTAAACCTACCAAAACGACCTTTAAAGGCGTCATACCAGGTGTAGAAGCCAATTGTACAGGCTCAATTACACTGGAGGTGGTCTTCGGATCCCCGGATAACTTCCAAAGTGAGGAGTTAATCTTCGACATAGTCCCGTTCCGCAGCAGCTATCATGCCTTGCTCAGACGTACCGCGTTTGCAAAGTTCAACGCGGTGCCGCACTATGCATACCTCAAGCTCAAGATGCCAGGCCCTCGAGGAGTCATCACGGTCAACGGAAACACTGGACGTTCTCTCCGCACGGAGGAACATACGGCGGATCTCGCGGCAGAAGTGCAATGCAACCTCTTAAGGCAATTCTCGAGTCCGGCCATTAAGCGGCCGGACACATCTAAGCGCGCCCGGAGTAACTTACAACAAGACCACCTGGCACGTTCCGAGCATGCGTAGCAGTGCGGCCCCAACCCCAGCTCCTGCGAAACGTCAAAGCAGGTCCTTCGCGTACACCATTACGCTCTGAAGATACCATGGGCATGGGGAGAGGGGCACGACCACGATAAACCCAGACGACGGCTCAACCACACCAGGGGCTCTCAAGTGTGTCGTTCTTTTTTCTTTTCTTTTTACCTTTTATTTTTTACCCACAGGACTCCGTTTGTCAGAGGCCCTGTCCGGCAGCAGACCTGCCAAACTCACGATGCAACAGCCAGGGAAGGATAAAGGCTACAACGAATATACAGGTGGTCTCCATTACGAGCATTTTTATACACCAATCTGCAGCCTACCCCTGGAGGGGGACATGTTTAACAGTCCCATACCTTGCTTATCGCACTATTTGTATCGTTCTGCATTCGTAGCAGCACTTATTGAATAAAACAATGCAGCACCTTTTTGCTTATAATTGCATTTCTTTTTCATACATATGCTCGTTCACGACATATTGCATCCGTACACTTTGGTACGGCTAATATACACCAGGGGCTTATGTTTCCCGCATTATGGTGTGATGAGTCCAAACACTTTCACAAGTGCGGCACCCCGAACTTATAGCACTATATGCATCGGCTCCGAATCATGTCTTGGGTCAATAGTTGGGTTTGCCCGGCTCCCATGTTTTGGTACCTTACGTTCCATTATATCGGCTAAGGTAGCACTGGGAGAACCACTGCGATTGCGCCCCAGTTGAGTTGGGTTAACGCCTTAGTGCAGAAAGCTAAAACTGACCGTCATGATGAGGCGAGAGCCGGTCGCTGTTCGAGAGGTTTTCTGCGAGTCCTTAAAGACTTATGCCGCTTAGAGCGAGGAGCCGGATACTGTCCGGCCAAGGCGTGGATAGCGCCCCAAATTCGGCCTTCCGAAGACTAGGGGCTTCGCCGAAATTTAAAATTCTAGAATTCTATGGCTAAGTGAGAGTGTTCAAGCATTATAAGTCCGGTTGCCTTGTTCGCTGTGTTGAACGCCTCCCTAGATGGACCCAAAAATGGGAACAAGAGCACTCAAATTTATCCCGAACACCCCGGCACTCGTGGCATGGGGGCTGAAACCGACGACTTGCCATCTCTTAGATTTGATAAACAGCCGCACAGAAGGTAATATTTTAAATTAGCAAGCGTTTCTTAGCGCATATGAACTAAGTTTTCAGCGCACAGGATAACAAAATGCGAGTCTACTCAAATATTACATCTTTGAAGCACTCACCTGCAATAGTGCGGGCGCCCTTCAGCACACTCTTATAATACATCTCGGGCGTGCGATGCTCCTTGCCCTCTGGTGGCGGGTCCGTCACGAGCTTCTGGGCATCCATCTTGCCCCAGTGCACCTTTGCGCGGGCAAGGGCCTGACGGGCACCCTCAATACAAGCGGAATGCTTGATGACTTCAACCCACGGGCACGCATCCACCAGCCGCCGCACCAGGCCGAAGTAGCTCCCAGGCATGGCCTCCTTAGGCCACAGCCAAACTATGAGGCCCTTCATGGCATGTTCGGCCGCCTTGCGGAGCTCGACCAGCTGCTTCAGCTGGTCGCTAAGGGGCACCGGATGTCCGGCCTCAGCATACTGAGACCAAAAGACATTCTCCGTCAAGCTCCCCTCCTCGGCCCGGTAGAATGTGGCAGCATCGGACACGCTGCGAGGAAGATCTGTGAACGCTCCTGGAGAGCTCCGAATTTGGGTAAGCAACAGGTAATTAACACTCACATGCTTACTTTGCATGAAAAATGCCTTACCCGCTGCTATTTTCTTCACCGCCTCAATCTCCTGGAGGGCCTTGTAGGCTTCGGCCTTAGCGGCTTTGGCACTCTCAAGAGCCGTTGCAAGCTCAGACTCTCGAGTCTTCGAGTCACGCTCCAAGCTCTCATGTTTTTCACGAGATCCTAGAGCTCTTGTTGTACCTCCGCCACCCGCGCCTCCTGCTTCTCTCGCTCGGTGCGCTCTGCGGCCGCATTGCGTTCGGCCATGGCCACCGCCTCCTTCAGGGTCGCCACCTCGTTAGTGGCCCCTGCAATACCCACGTTATCCTTGTTATTTTTCTTGCAACCAAATCCTTTTCTGTAAGGTACAATTTTCATAAGGTATTACTCACCTTCTTTTTCCTCGAGCTGCTTCTTGGCATGGCCGAGCTCGTTCTCGGACCGCTCGAGGTTTTCCTTAAAAGTATTGACCTCCGCAGTCAGTGCGGCGGAGGTCAGCAGCACAGCCTGCAATCCCATATTGACATATTTTTTATGACTCCTGCGTTTATCTTTCTAAAGATCCTCAGTCCGGCTTTTCTTTCCGAACACCGAACCGAGCATCAGGGGCTACTGTCTATGCAGTACCATTTTACATATATTGAAACTCTTACCTCAAAGCCTGTTAGAAGGCTGCTGCAGGCTTCGGTCAGCCCGCTCTTGGCGAGCTGAACCTTCTGAATCACCGCACTCATAACAGTGCGGTGTTCCTCTTCGATGGTGGCGCCATTGAGTGCCTCCAGCAAATTATCCGGCACCTCCGGTTGGACGGAGGCAGCCGGTGTCGCGGTCTTGCCCTTCTTATGAAGGGGTCGCCCGCCGGACTCCGGAGCCACTGTGGCCTCCGGGGCTGAGTCCGGTGCAAAGTCCGGGAGGTTGTCCTGTGACACCTCCGAGGCCTCCTCCTCCTGGTGGGTCCCTTCCTGGGATCCCACCTCGGCGTCGTCCGCGGCACGGGGGGTGGAGGCAGTCGGAAGGGAATCCATATCCGACGCACCCAAGGACCCGCTTGATGAAACGGGAAGATCATCCTTGGGCGGACTGCAGGGTTGTATGCGGCATTAGAAAGACATTATGTGGCAAAAAGAAAAAACCTTGAAGTTATTCGGGAGTCCGGATACTTACGATCTCGCCAGGGGCTTGGCCCTTGGAGGCCAGTCCTCGTCGTCATCACTGGCATTGGCGGAGCAGTCCAGGGGGAGAGTTTTTCCCTTCTTGGACCCTTCGGCCTCCCTTGTTGGGGAGGCCTTCCTTTTCTTCCCTCCCCCCGCTGGGGGAGAGGCTTTCTTCTTCTCCTCACCTTGGTGGGAGGAGTCGGCCTCGGATTCATCATCCGATAGCACCTGAAAACGGGAACTCTTCCGAGTCCCCGTGGCCGTCTTCTTGGCCTTCTTCTCTGGCACCACGTGGGGTGCCGGAGCCAGCAGCCCCGTTAGGCGGGCGTCCGCTGGGTCCTCTGGCAATGAGGCTGGATAGATAGTCCTTCGGCCTTCGCCAGCCATTCCTGTCAAAGGTAAAGGGAGTTTAGATCCCGCATAGAGTCAAACTATGGAAAACAAGTGGCAAAATCACTTACCTCGTCAGCCGGACGCTGCGAGCGGAATCTGCGATCTTCGGTAGCGGATGCAGGAGCTTCGGCGCCCTTGAACAGCACCTTCCAGACATCTTCGTACGTAGTGTCGAAGAGCCCGCTCAGGGTCTGGTGCTGCGCCGGATCGAACTCCCACATGTTGAAACCCCGTCGTTGGCATGGGAGAATCCGGCGGATGACCATGACCTGGACTATGTTGACAAGCTTGAGCTTCTTGTCCACCAGCTTCTGGATACAGGCTTGGAGTCCGGTTAGCTCCTCCGAATCCCCCCAGATCAGGCCACTCTCTTTCCAGGAGGTGAGCCGTGTAGGGATGCCAGATCTGAATTCGGGGGCCGCTGCCCAATCAGGGTCACGCGGCTCGGTGATGTAGAACCACCCCGATTGCCACCCCTTGATGGTTTCCACGAAAGTGCCCTCCAGACACGTAACGTGGGACATCCTGCCCACCATGGCGCCTCCGCACTCCGCTTGGCTGCCCTTCACAACCTTCGGCTTGACACTGAAGGTCTTGAGCCACAAGGCGAAGTGGGGCTGGATCCAGAGGAAGGCCTCGCACACGACGATAAACGCCGAGATGTTGAGGATGAAATTCGGGGCTAGATCATGGAAATCCAGGCCGTAGTAGAACATGAGCCCCCGGACGAAGGGATGAAGTGGGAAGCCCAGTCCGCGGAGGAAATGGGGAAGAAACACTACCCTCTCATGGGGCCTGGGGGTGGGGATGAGCTCTCCCTCGTTGAGGAGCCGGTGCGCGATGTCACTGGACAAGTATCCGGCGTCGCGCAGCTTCTGGATCTGCCCCTCCGTGATGGAGGAGGCCATCCACTTGCCTCCTGCTCCGGACATGGTTGGAGAAGGTTGAGGTGAGAAGTGCAAACTTGGGCGCTGGAGCTCGAGTTCGCGGAGAGGGATAAGCCAAGGAGGAAGAAGGCGCAGGTAAAAGGGTTGGATCTTTATCCCCTTATATGGGCGGACAGAAACATGCGTCCCCACCGGCCTGGTAAAACTCGCTTATCTCCCAAGCGTCACAATCAATGGCACGGTTGGGTTATCCACGTCCGTATTGATGGGAATCCCGGAATAAGGGGAACATGATCTCTGCTTCGACAAGACGTGCCAAGGAAACTGCTTCGCTAAACGCGCTGAGGTGGAACAATAAAAACAATTTAAGTAAAGGCTTGGAAGTGGTGTGACGTCACGCTGCAGAATACGTCAGCAGATTGATCTTGTGTAATATTATTCTCTCTACGGTGGTATGTGGAATTTATTTTTGCAGAGCCGGACACTATCCTGGTGTTCACAATCTTCTATAAATTATTCGGAGGAGGAACCCGCCTTGCAATGCTGAAGACAATATGCGCGCCGGACTCGTCGTCATTGAAGCCTGGTTCATGGGCTACTAAGGGAGTTCCGGACTAGGGGGTGTCCAGATAGCCGAGCTATCATCATCGGCCAGACTCCAAGACTATGAAGATACAAGATTGAAGACTTCGTCCCGTGTCCGGATGGGACTTTCCTTGACGTGGAAGGCAAGCTTGGCGATACGGATATGTAGATCTCCTACCTTTGTAACCGACTCTGTGTAACCCTAGCCCTCTCCGGTGTCTATATAAACCGGATGGTTGTAGTCCATAGGACGAACAACAATCATACCATAGGCTAGCTTCTAGGGTTTAGCCTCCTTGATCTCGTGGTAGATCCACTCTTGTCACACATATCATCAATATTAATCAAGCAGGACGTAGGGTTTTACCTCCATCAAGAGGGCCCGAACCTGGGTAAAACATCGTGTCCCTTGTCTCCTGTTACCATCCCCCTAGACGCACAGTTCGGGACCCCCTACCCGAGATCCGCCGGTTTTGACACCGACAACTGCTATGAGGATGATCCTTAGGTTCCGGACCCAGTCCGAATAGTTGCTGCCATCATCTTTCAGCTTGGTTTTCTCTAGGAACGCGTTGAAGTTCATGTTGACATGAGCGTTGGCCATTTGATCTACAAGACATATTTTGCAAAGGTTTTAGACTAAGTTCATGATAATTAAGTTCATCTAATCAAATTAATTAATGAACTCCCACTCAGATTGACATCCCTCTAGTCATCTAAGTGTTACACGATCCGAGTCGACTATGCCGTGTCCGATCATCACGTGAGACGGACTAGTCATCATCAGTGAACATCTCCATGTTGATCGTATCTTCCATACGACTCATGTTCGACCTTTCGGTCTCTTGTGTTCCGAGGCCATATCTGTACATGCTAGGCTCGTCAAGTTAACCCTAAGTGTTTCCCTCCTAGTCCCAGTCAAGCGGCGAAATTTGTGCCGTGCGTACATAATTACGCACTTAAAATACCATGGGCATAGGCGGAGGCACGGCTACGACACGGTCCACAATGCGGTTCAATCGCCCCGGGATCCGTGCGTCTTTCCACCTTTTTCCTTTCAGGTCCCTATCTGCGGGAAGCTCCTCCGATAGCCCGACTATCGGACACATAGCGGGACGGACACACCAAGGAGACAAGAAGCTTTGGCGTACAAGGGAATACTCAGGTAGTCTCTGATAACGATCATTATACCTGTTTTACATACTCGCACACAGCTCGCTCTTGGTCAGGATATGTCAAACAGTCCTATTCCTCTTATCGCACTACTTGTACGCATACGCCTTGGCATATTATTCAAATAACAATGGAAAATAATGTACATCATTAGCTTACTATTACATTTCTTTATCCTTTTCCTTTATTGTTTATTTATTACAAATCGCACCCGTACATTTTGGTACGTCCAGTTCGCCAGGGGCTTCAGTGTACCCCATAACATGCCAAGAAAAGTCCGAACACTTTTGACAATGCGGCACCCTGAACTTATATCATTATATGCATCAGCTCCGAATCATGTCTTGGGTCAATAGTTGGGTTTGCTCGGCTCCTATGTTTTGGTACCTTATGTTCCGCTATATCGGCTAACGTAGCGCAGGGAGAACTACTGCGATTGTGTCTCGGTTCTTCCGGACGAGCACCTCAGCAGAGAAAGCCGAAAACTGACTGTCATGATGAGGCGAGAGTTGGTCACTATTCGAGAGGTCTCAAATCCTTAAAGATTTTTTCCGCTTCGGGCGAGGAATCGGCCTTGTCCGATTTAGGCATATATAGCGCCCCAAGTTCGGCCTTCCGAATGCTAGGGGCTTGGCCAAAATTTAAAATTGTAGACTTCTATGGCCAAGTGAGAGTGATAGAGTTGTATAGTCCGATTGCCTTGATCGCTGCGCTAAACACCTCCTTAAAAGGACCAAAAATTTGGATAAAGAGTGTTTATATTTATCCCGAACACCCCAGTACTAGTTACATGGGGGCAGAAGCCGACGACTGGCCAACTCTCAAGATTTTATAAACGGCCGCACAGAAGGTAATATTTTAAATCAACAAGTGCCATATAGCGCACATGAACTCGTTTTCATATTACAGGATGATATGAGTACATTCATTCAAATATTACATCCTTAGCACATTCATCCGCCACAAGGCGGGCACCCTTCATGACATTGTCATAGTACTGTTCGGGGTGGCGATGCTCCTTGCCCTTCGACGGCCCCTCTGTCACCAGCTTCTCGGCATCCATTTTCGCCCAGTGCACTTCTGCACGGGCCAAGGCCCTACGCGCACCTTCAATACAGACGGGCCGCTTAATGACTTCAAGCCGTGGACAGGCATTTACCATCCGCTTGACAAGGCCGACGTAGCTGCCGGGCAGGGGCTCACCAGGCCACAGCCGGACTATGAGGTCCTTCATGGCCAGTTCGGCCACCTTGTGAAGTTCGACCAGTTGCTTCAACTGGTCGCTCAAGGGCATCGGATGTTCGGCCCCAATATACTGGGACCAGAACAACTTATCCGTCGAGCTCCCTTCCTCAGCTCGGTAGAACTCTGCGGCATCAGAGATGGTGTGCGGCAGATATGCGAATGCTCCTGGAGAGCTCCAAATTCGGGTAAGTAAAAAGAAATTTTCCTTCACATGCTTGCTCTGCATATTGAATGTCTTACCC
The DNA here is from genome assembly GCF_002162155.2 of Triticum dicoccoides. Taxonomy (NCBI): domain Eukaryota; kingdom Viridiplantae; phylum Streptophyta; class Magnoliopsida; order Poales; family Poaceae; genus Triticum; species Triticum dicoccoides. Next base: position 303,447,818 of record NC_041381.1, read on the forward strand.
GCCGCAATCTTCTTGGCCACGTGAACCTCTTGGAGGGCCTTTTGGGCTTCCGCTTTGGCATCCTGTGCACTCTAGTGGGCCTTTGCAAGCTCGGACTCCTGCGTCTTGGAGTCACGCTCCAAGGACTCAAATTTTTTGACGAAGTCCTGGAGCTCTTGCTGGACCTCATCAACTTGAGCCTCTTGTTTCTCGCGCTCGGTGCGCTCCTTGGCCGCCTTGTCTTCAGCCTCGGACAATGCCTTCTTAAGGGCTGCCACCTCGGTCGTGGTCCCTATTAAATTCATGATGCTTCTCTTAGCATCAACAATTCTTCCTTTATATGACATACAGACGGGGTATCACTTACCTTTGTTCTCCTCGAGCTGCTTCTTCATGAGGCTAAGCTCTTCTGTCCACCCCAGGTCCCGCTTCAGTTTGGAGACCTCCGCAGTACGGGCGGCAGCGGCCAGCAGCGACGCCTGCTTATTCACATAGACATAATATGATTAGACTCATGTGGATGTTATTTGATCCTCTGTTCGGCTTTTCTTTCCAAACGCCAAACAGAGCATCAGGGGCTACTGTCTATACTGTGATATTCTTTCATAATTTAATTACTTACCACAAAGCCTGTTAGGAGGCTGGCACAGGCTTCAGTCAATCCGCTTTTGGTGGACCGAACCTTCGCAATCACCGTACTCATAAGAGTATGGTGTTCTTCATCAATGGAAGCACCCTGAAGCGCTTCCAGCAAGTTGTCCGATGCCTCTGGATGGACAGAGGTCATCGGCACGGATGGCTCGCCCCCCTTAGCGAGCGGCTGCCTGCCTGAGTCCGGAACCACTGGAGGTTCTGGCGCAGTATCCGGCTGGGGGCCAAACTTGTTGCGGCCCCCCTCACCAGAATCCATGGGGGTCTTCCCCCCCATGTGTCCGATGTCGGGGATTTCGCCTTGGGGTGCCTCCAGAACTGTCTCCCCTTGGCCCGGTAACCTCTGGTACAACACCTCGGTGTCGTCCGCGGGCCGGGGGGTGGTGGCCGTCGGGAGCGAGTCGCTGTTCATCACCGACATGCTCAAAGACCCATCCGAGGAGGATAAGTCGATGCGGGCCTTGGACGGACCGCACGATCATATTTAACATGATAAGAAGAAATAAAGCGAAACATGCCAGAAGTATTATGGTATCCGGATACTTATAACTTCGCCAGGGGCTTGTCCTTGGGCAGCCACTCCTCATCGTTGTAGGCGGCTGTTGTGGAGTGGTCCGGAGGGAGGGTCCTTCCCTTCTTGGACCGTTCGGCCTCCCTAGATGGGGCGGCCTTCCTTTTCTTCTCCCCCTCGATTTGAGGGGGAGGGTTTGCCTCTTCCTCCTCCTCATTTTGTTGGAGGAGTGTGCCTCGGTGTCTCCGGATGATGAGTCCGATACAACCTTGCGCCGGAGACCCTTCCTAGTCCCCGTGGCCTTCTTCTTGGCCTTCTTCTCCAGCACCTCATAGGGCGCTGGAAACAGCATCTCCATTAGGAGAGCCGTCGCTGGATCTTTGGGTAGTGGAGCTGGGTAGTCGATCCGCTTCGCTGTCGCCACCCAGTCCTGTTAAATTGGTGTGGAGGCTTAGATTCCTTTCACGAATATACTAGGGAAAGGAGCATCTTGAAAAACATAGAGAACTTACCGGATTGGCGGGGCGCTTTGCGTTGAGCCCGCGATCTTCGGTAACGAGAGGAGGTACCTCGGCGGCCTCGAACAGCACCTTCTAGACGTCTTTGTGCGTCGTGTCGAAGAGCTCCCGCAGCTTCTGGTGTTCGGCCGGGTCGAACTCCCACATATTGAATGCCCGTCTTCAACACGGGAGGATCCGGTGGAAGAGCATGACCTGGACCATGTTGACAAGCTTGATTTTCTTGCTTATCATATTCTTGACGCAGTTCTGGAGTCTGGTCAGCTCCACTGGCTCATCCCAGGCTAAACCCTTCCTTTTCCAGGAGGTAAGCCGCATGGGGATGCCAGATCGAAATTCTGGGGCCGTCGCCCAGTTGGAGTCGCACGGCTCGGTGATATAGAACCACCCCGATTGCCACCCCTTCACGGTCTCCACATAGGATCCTTCGAGCCAGGTGACATTGGGCATCTTGCCCACCATGGCGCCTCCGCACTCCACTTGCTGGCCGATGCTACGTCTTGAGCTTGTGTTGGTTTTCCTCGAAGAGGAGAGGGTGATGCAGCAAAGTGTAGCGTAAGTATTTCCATCAGTTTTGAGAACCAAGGTATCAATCCAGTAGGAGGCTCCTCAAAAGTCCCACACACCTACACAAACAAATTGAGAACTCGCAACCAACGCAATAAAGGGGTTGTCAATCCCTTCACGGCCACTTGCGACAGTGAGATCTAATAAAGATAATATGATAAGATAAATATATTTTTGGTATTTTATAATATAGATGCAGAAAGTAAAGATGTAAATAAAGTAGATGGAAAGCAAATATGATAAGAGATAGACCCGGGGGCCATAGGTTTCACTAGAGGCTTCTCTCGAGATAGCATAAGTATTACGGTGGGTGAACAAATTACTGTCGAGTAATTGAAAGAAAAGCGCATAGTTGTGAGATTATCTAGGCATGATCATGTATATAGGCATCACATCCATAACAAGTAGACCGACTCCTGCCTACATCTACTACTATTACTCCACACATCGACCGCTATCCAGCATGCATCTAGAGTATTAAGTTCATAAGAATGGAGCAACGCATTAAGCAAGATGGCATGATGTAGAGGGATAAACACATGCAATATGATATAAACCCCATCTTGTTATCCTCGATGGCAACAATACAATACGTGTCTTGCAACCCTTTCTATAACTAGGTAAGAACCCCGCAAGATTGAACCCAAAGCTAAGCACTTCTCCCATGGCAAGAAAGATCAATCTAGTAGGCCAAACCAAACTTATAATTTGAAGAGACTTGCAAAGATAACTCAATCATACATAAAAGAATTCAGAGAAGATTCAAATATTATTCATAGATAAACTTGATCATGAACCCACAATTCATCGGATCTCGACAAACACACCGCAAAAATAGTTTACATCGAATAGATCTCCACAAGAGAGGGAGAGAACATTGTATTGAGATCAAAAAGAGAGAAGAAGCCATCTAGCTAATAACTATGGACCCGTAGGTCTGTGGTAAACTACTCACAACTCATCGGAGGGGCAAGGATGTTGATGTAGAGGCCCTCCATGGTTGCTTCCCCCTCCGGCAGAGTGCTGGCAAGGGCTCCAAGATGGGATCTCGCGGATACAGAAGGTTACGGCGGTGGAAATTGTGTTTCGTGGTGCTCCTGGATGTTTTCGGGGTACATAGGTATATATAGGAGGAAGAAGTACGTCGGTGGCCGCCCGAGGGGCCCACGAGACAGGGGGCGCGCCCTACAGGGGGGGCCCTCCTATCTCATGGGGCCCTCAGAGCTTTCTTGACTTGCACTCCAGGCTCTCTGGATCAGATTTGTTCCAAAAATAACGCTCCCGAAAGTTTCATTCCGTTTGGACTCCGTTTGATATTCCTTTTCTTGGAAATACTGAAATAGGCAAAAAAACAATATGGGCTGGGCCTCCGGTTAGTAGGTTAGTCCCAAAAATGATATAAATGTGTAAAATAAAGCCCATAAACATCCAAAAGGGGTAATATAATAGCATGAAACAATCAAGAATTATAGATACATTGGACACGTATCAAGCATCCCCAAGCTTAATTCCTGCTCGTCCTCGAGTAGGTAAATGATAAAAAAGAAATTTTTTATGTGGAATGCTACCTAGCATAATTCGTAATGTAATTTTCTTTATTGTAGCATGAATGTTCAGATCCAAATGAATACAAAATAAAAGTTCATATTGACATAAGAAATAGTAATACTTCAAGCATACTAATCAAAGTAATCATGTCTTCTCAAAATAACATGGCTAAAGAAAGTTATCCCAACAAAATCATATAGTCTGGCTATGCTCTATCTTCATCACACAAAGTATTTAATCATGCACAACCCCGATGACAAGCCAAGCAATTGTTTCATACTTTAATAATCTCAAACATTTTCAACTTTCATGCAATACATGAGCGTGAGCCATGGACATAGCACTATATGTGGAATAGAATGGTGGTTGTGGAGAAGACAAAAAGGAGAATATAGTCTCACATCAACTAGGCGTATCAACCGGCTATGGAGATGCCCATTAATAGATATCAATGTGAGTGAGTAGGAATTGCCATGCAACGGATGCACTAGAGCTATAAATATATGAAAGCTCAATAAAAGAAACTAAGTGGGGTGCATCCAACTTGCTCGCTCACGAAGACCTAGGGCACTTTTGAGGAAGCCCATCATTGGAATATACAAGCCAAGTTCTATAATGAAAAATTCCCACTAGTATGTGAAAGTGACAACATATGAGACTCTCTAACATGAAGATCATGGTGCTATTTTGAAGCACAAGTGTGGAAAAAGAGATAGTAGCATCGTCCCTTCTCTCTTTTTCTCTCATCTTATTTTTTTCTTTTCCTTTTATTTTTCTTTTCTTTTTTTTCTTTGGCCTTCTTTTTTTTCTTTTCCCCTTTTTTTTCTTTTTGTAAAGTCCAAGTCTCATCCCGACTTGTGGGGGAATCATAGTCTTCGTCATCCTTTCCTCACTAGGACAATGCTCTAATAATGAAGATCATCACACTTTTATGGATTTACAACTCAAAGCTAGAACAAGATATGACTCTATATGAATGCCTCCGGTGGTGTACCGGGATATGCAATGAATCAAGAGCGACATGTATGAAAATTATGAAGGTGGCCTTGCCACAAATACAATGTCAACTACATGATCATGCAAAAAGCAATATGACAAAAGTAATGTGTGTCATATGAACGGAACGGTGGGAAGTTGCATGGAAATATATCTCGGAAGGGCTATGGAAATGATATAATACGTAGGTATGGTGGCTGTTTTGAGGAAGGTAAATGATGGGTGTATGGTACCGGCGAAAGTTGCGCGGTACAAGAGAGGCTAGCAATGGTGGAAGGGTGAAAGAGTGCGTATAATCCATGGACTCAACATTAATCAAAAGAACTCATATACTTGTTGCAAAAATTTAGAAGTCATCAAAAACCAAAGTACTATGCGCATGCTCCTAGGGGGATAGATTGGTAGGAAAAGACCATCGCTCGTCCCCGACCGCCACTCATAAGGAAGACAATCAATAAATAAACGTGTGCTCCAACTTCATCACAAAGCGGTTCACCATACGTGCATGTTACGGGAATCACAAGCTTCAACACAAGCATTCTTTAAATTCATAATCACCCAACTAGCATGACTTTAATATCACTACCTCCATATCTCAAAACAATTATCAAGCATCAAATTGATCATAGCATCCAATTCACTTTCTATGATAGTTTTTATTATACCCAACTTGGATGCTCATCATTCTAGGACCAACTTTATGATCATAGCAAATACCATGCTGTTCTGAAAGACTCTCAAAATGATATAAGTGAAGCATGAGAGACTAGCAATTTATTCAAAATTGAGACACCATCGTGCTCTAAAAGATATAAGTGAAGTACTAGAGCAAAAACTATCAAGCTCAAAAGATATAAGTGAAGCACATAGAGTATTCTAGCAAATTCTAATCAAATAGGCTTCTCCCAAAAGGTGTGTACAGCAAGGATGATTGTGGTAAACTAAAAAGCAAATACCAATATAATACACGATGCTCCAAGCAAAACACATATCATGTGGCGAATAAAAATATAGCTCCAAGTAAAGTTACCAATGAACGAAGACGAAAGAGGGGATGCCTTCCCGGGGCATCCCCAAGCTTAGGCTTTTGGCTATTATTGAATATTTTTGGGTTCTATGGGCATCTCCAAGCTTAGGATCTTGCCACTCCTTATTCCATAGTCCATAAAAGCTTTACCCAAAACTTGAAAACTTCACAACACAAAACTCAACAGGAAATCTTATAAGCTCCGTTAGTGAAAGAAAACAAAACCACCACATAAGGTACTGTAATGAACTCATTCTTTATTTATATTGGTGTTAAACCTACTGTATTCCAACTTCTTTATGGTTTATAAACTATTTTACTAGCCATAGATGCATTGAGATAAGCAAACAACACACGAAAAACAGAATCTGTCAAAAACAGAACAGTCTTAGCAATCTGTAACTAACGCAAACTTCTGGACCTCTAAAAATCTTACCAAAATAGGAAGTCCTGGAAAATTTGTTTATTGAACATCAGCATAAAGAATCAACGCAAAATCACGTTCCTGTGATTTAACAAAATTATATTCGTGCGCGCAAATTTCTGTTTTTAGCATAATCAAATCAACTATCATCGTAGGTTATCCTATAGGTTCTACTTGGCACAAACACTAATTAAAAGATAAAAACACATCTAAACAGAAGGTAGATGCAAGAATTATTAAATAACAGCAAGGAAAAATATTGGGTTGTCTCCCAACAAGCGCTTTTCTTTAAAGCCTTTTTAGCTAGGCATTGAGTTTCTATGATGCTCACATGAAAGACAAGAATTGAAGCACAAAGAGAGCATCATAAAACATGTGACAAACACACTAAAGTCTAACATACTTCCTATGCATAGGTATCTTGTAAGCAAACAAATTATCAAGGCAAGCAAAAACTAGCATATGCAAGGAAGAACAAAGAGATGATAGCAATCTCAACATGAAGAAAGGTAATTTAGTAACATGAAAACTTCTACAACCATAATTTCCTTTCTCATAATAATTACATGTAGGATCATAAGTAAATTCAACAAAATAGCTATCACATAACATATTCTCAACACGATCCACATGCATGTAAAGTTGACACTCTTCCAAAATAGTGGGATTATCATTAACCAAAGTCATGACCTCTCCAAACCCACTTTTATCAAAAATATAATAAGATTGAACATTCTCCAAATATGTGGGATCTAAAGTTGACACTTTTCCAAACCCACTTTCAATATTATTGCAAACACTATTATCAATCTCATATTCATCATGGGGCTTAAATACATTCTCAAGATCATAAGAAGAATCACCCCAATCATGATTATTGCAACAAGTAGTAGACATAGCAAAACTAGCATCCCCAAGCTTAGGGTTTTGCATATTATTAGCACAATTGACATCAAGAGAATTTATAATAAAATCATTGTAATCATGCTTTTTATTCAAGGAGCCATCGTGAATTTCTTCATAAATTTCTTCATCACAATTTTCAGATTCACGAATTTCAAGCAAAACTTCATAAAGATAATCTAGTGCACAAAACTCACTAGCAATTGGTTCATCATAATTGGATCTCTTAAAAAGATTAGCAAGCGGATGAGGATCCATAGATCTTAGGTTCTCTGTTTAGCAATAAATAAGCATCTAATCCAACCAAACGAGCAAACAAAAGGGCAAGCGAAAAGAGAGGATGAGATTAGGAATAAGAGGGCAAATAAAACGGCAAGGGTGAAGTGGGGGAGAGGAAAACGAGAGGCAAACACTACTAGAAAAACCTCTACTAATGGCGCACCTATTATGGCCATTAATGGCGCATCTGTGGTGCGCCACTAACAGCATGCCATTAGTAATTTTTACTAATGGCGCACCAGTGGTGCGCCATTAGTATCTGGTATACTAATGGCGCACCACTAGTGCGCCATTAGTATAGGCCACGGTGCGCCATTAGTATGCCTCCCAGGGGCCAGGTGCTTTGGATACTAATGGCGCACCACAACTAGATGCGCCATTAGTAACCGCGGCATACTAATGGCGCACTTTCCTGTGATGCGCCATTAGTGATGCGTCATTTAGAATCTAGATCTGGATCGTGATTTTTTGCCCATTTTTTTGCTCGTTTTTTTTGCTTGTTTTTTGGCACGACAATATTCTCAAATTTTGTTCCTGTTGTTTTTGGATCTTGTTGCCATGGTCTTTTGCCGGAGAGGAGTTCGCCGGAGAGGAGGAGGAGGAGCTCACCGGAGAGGAGGGAGGAGGAGCTCACCGGAGAGGAGGGAGGAGGAGCTCACCGGAGAGGAGGGAGGAGGAGCTCACCGGAGAGGAGGGAGGAGGAGCTCACCGGAGAGGAGGGGATTT
>NC_041381.1:303456256-303457108 GCF_002162155.2 Triticum dicoccoides
CATGAGGGGAGGGGAGGGGAGGGGAGGGGAGGGGAGGAGGGAGGAGGGAGGAGGTAGGAGGAGGTCGCCGCAAAGGAGGAGAGAAGGGAAGATGAAATGAAGAGAGGAGGAGAGGACCAGCCATATATACGGCATACTAATGGCGCACCGCGGGCAGGTGCGCCATTAGTAATTTTTTTTATTTTTTTGATTTATTTTGAATTTTGAAGGCGGGAAGATACTAATGGCGCACCACGGTCAGGTGCGCCATTAGTAATTTTTTTTTTGATTCATTTTGAATTTTGAAGGCGGGAAGATACTAATGGCGCACCACGGTCAGGTGCGCCATTAGTAATTTTTTTTATTTTTTTGATTCATTTTGAATTTTGAAGGCGGGAAGATACTAATGGCGCACCATGGTCAGGTGCGCCATTAGTAATTTTTTTTTATTTTTTTGACTTATTCTGAAATTTGAAGGAGGGAAGATACTAATGGCGCACCATGGGCAGGTGCGCCATTAGTAAGTTTGAATTTTTTTGATTTTTTTTGCCTCTCTAGATCTTAAAAGCCCCGTATCTTTTTTTCTGTTAGGTTTTTGAGGATTTTGGAAATGTTTAACGGGGTACCCCCCAGTTAAATTTGGATGTAACTTTTCGAGTAGATGATTTTTCATATAAAAAACTTTTTCATCCGAGTTAGTATGCAAAAGTTATGCCCATTTTTACAAATTCTCGCGAGATTTTGCAAATGAAGTCAAAATTCATATTTGCAAATTTTCCCAACAACTAGGCCACATATCACATGGGAAACTTATTTTCTTTTATTTTTTTAACATTTTTATCATTTTGTTTTATTTTTTTAAAAACTGAAAAG
>NC_041381.1:303457266-303496335 GCF_002162155.2 Triticum dicoccoides
GGGGTGCATTCGGTGGAAGTGGTGGCCAAGGTTACTAATGGCGCACCGTGGCATGGTGCGCCATTACTAGTTTAACTAGTAATGGCGCACCACACACACGGTGCGCCATTAGTATGTTTGGACACAGGCGCACTAGTTCAAAAAAAAAATTGGTACTAATGGCGCACCGTAGGTAGGGTGCGCCATTAGTAGTTTCAACACTAATGGCGCATCAGAAGGTGGTGCGCCATTAGTGCCATTTCCATCTATAGCCCTTTTCCTAGTAGTGAAATGGCAAATAATGTAAATGCGAGGGAGATGGGTTTGTGATGGGTACTTGGTATGTCTTGACTTAAGCGAAGACCTCCCCGGCAATGGCGCCAGAAATCCTTCTTGCTACGTCTTGAGCTTGCGTTGGTTTTCCTCGAAGAGGAGAGGGTGATGTAGCAAAGTGTAGCGTAAGTATTTCCCTCAGTTTTGAGAACCAAGGTATCAATCCAGTAGGAGGCTCCTCAAAAGTCCCACGCACCTACACAAACAAACTGAGAACTCGCAACCAATGCAATAAAGGGTTGTCAATAACTTCACGGCCACTTGCGAAAGTGAGATCTAATAAAGATAGTATGATAAGATAAATATATTTTTGGTATTTTATAATATAGATGCAGAAAGTAAAGATGCATAAAGTAGATGAAAAGTAAATACGATAAGAGATAGACCCGGGGGCCATAGGTTTCACTAGAGGCTTCTCTCGAGATAGCATAAGTATTACGGTGGGTGAACAAATTACTGTCGAGCAATTGATAGAAAAGCGCATAGTTATGAGATTATCTAGGCATGATCATGTATATAGGCATCACGTCCATAACAAGTAAACCGACTCCTGCCTGCATCTACTACTATTACTCCACACATCGACCGCTATCCAGCATGCATCTAGAGTATTAAGTTCATAAGAATGGAGCAACGCATTAAGCAAGATGACATGATGTAGAGGGATAAACACATGCAATATGATATAAACCCCATCTTGTTATCCTCGATGGCAACAATACAATATGTGTGTTGCAACCCTTTCTGTCACTGGGTAAGAACACTGCAAGATTGAACCCAAAGCTAAGCACTTCTCCCATGGCAAGAAAGACCAATCTAGTAGGCCAAACCAAACCGATAATTCGAAGAGACTTGCAAAGATAACTCAATCATACATAAAAGAATTCAGAGAAGATTCAAATATTATTCATAGATAAACTTGATCATAAACCCACAATTCATCGGATCTTGAGAAACACACCGCAAAAAGAGTTTACATCGAATAGATCTCCACAAGAGAGGGGGAGAACATTGTATTGAGATCCAAAAAGAGAGAAGAAGCCATCTAGCTAATAACTATGGACCCGTAGGTTTGTGGTAAACTACTCACAACTCATCGGAGGGGCAAGGATTTTGATGTAGAGGCCCTCCATGGTTGCTTCCCCCTCCGGCAGAGTGCCGACAAGGGCTCCAAGATGGGACCTCACGGATATAGAAGGTTACGACGGTGGAAATTGTGTTTCGTGGTGCTCCTGGATGTTTTCAGGGTACGTAGGTATATATAGGAGGAAGAAGTACGTTGGTGGCTGCCCGAGGGGCCCACGAGATAGGGGGCGCGCCCTACAGGGGGGGGCTCCTATCTCGTGGGGCCCTCGGAGCTTTCTTGACTTGCACTCCAAGCTCTCCGGACCAGATTTGTTCCAAAAATAACGCTCCCGAAGGTTTCATTCCGTTTGGACTCCGTTTGATATTCCTTTTCTTCAAAATACTGAAATAGGCAAAAAAACAATATGGGTTGGGCCTCCGGTTAGTAGGTTAGTCCCAAAAATGATATAAATGTGTAAAATAAAGCACATAAACATCCAAAAGGGGTAATATAATAGCATGGAACAGTCAATAATTATAGATACGTTGGAGACGTATCAGCCGACCACTATGTTCAGCTTCACGTTGAAGATCTTCAGCCACAAGCCGAAGTGGGGCTTGACACGGAGGAAGGCCTCGCACACGACGATTAACGCCGAGATGTTGAGGATGAAATTGGGGGCCAGGTCGTGGAAATCCAGCCCATAATAGAATGCGATCCCGCTGACAAATGGGTGGAGGGGAAATCCATGTCCGTGAACGAAGTGGGTGAGAAACACAACCCTCTCGTGGGGTTCCGGAGTAGGAATGATCTGCCATGCATCCGGGAGCCGATGCGCGATGTCTGCGGCCAAGTATTCGGCCTCCCGGAGCTTCGTGATGTCCTCCTCCGTAACGGGGGAAGCCATCCACTTGCCTCCAGCTCTGGACATGTTTGCAATGGCTTTACGGAGAAGGTGAGAACTTGGGTGCTGGAGCTCGAGCGTGCGAGAATGGATGAGTGGAAGAAGAAGAAGGCGTGCGTGAAAAACGGGGATCCCTATCTCTTTATAAAGGCGGTAGAAACTGTGCGCCTCCCCACTTGCCCATTAAAATCACTCATTCCCTAAGCGCCACGATTGATGGCGCGGTTGGGTTACCCACACCCGTATTGATGAGAATCCCATGATAAGGGGACACGATCTCTGCTTCGACAAGACGTGCCAAGGAAACTGCCTCGCAATATGTGCAGTAGCTGGTTGAGAAAAACGGTTCGATTAATGACCGGGCCGTGGCGTAATGTCACGCTATGAATATTTGTCAGCAGATTAGATTTGTGGAATATTGTGCTCTCTACGGTGGTATGTGGAATTTGTTTTGCAGAGCCGGACACGATCGTCGTGTTCAAAATCTTCTATGGAGTATTCGGAGAAGGAACCCGCCTTGCAATGTCGAAGACAATCTGCGCGCCGGACGCATCGTGATTGAAGCCTGGTTCAGGGGCTACTGAGGAAGTCCGGGATTAAGGGGTCCTCGGACAGCCGGACTATATACTTTGGCCGAACTGTTGGACTATGAAGATACAAGATTGAAGACTTCGTCCCGTGTCCGGATGGGACTCTCCTTTGTGTGGAAGGCAAGCTTGGCGATTCGGATATGTAGATATCCTTCTCTGTAACCGACTCTGTGTAACCCTAGCCCCCTCCAGTGTCTATATAAACCGGAGGGTTTATTCTGTAGGACAACAACAATCATAATAATAGGCTAGCTTCTAGGGTTTACCCTCTACGATCTCGTGGTAGATCAACTCTTGTAATACTCATATCATCAAGATCAGTCAAGCAGGAAGTAGGGTATTACCTCCATCGAGAGGGCCCGAACCTGGGTAAACATCGCGTTCCCCGCCTCCTGTAACCATTAGCCTTGGACACATAGTTCGGGACCCCCTACCCAAGATCCGCCGGTTTTGACACCAACAGGGGGCGCCGCACACTGCCTGGAACAATTGATGTGTGTTGTAGGGGCACCCTGATAACCCACAAGTATAGGGGATCGCAACAGTTTTCGAGGGTAGAGTATTCAACCCAAATTTATTGATTCGATGAAAGGGGAGCCAAAGAATATTCTCAAGTATTAGCAGCTGAGTTGTCAACTCAACCACACCTGAAAGACTTAATATCTGCAGCAAAGTAGTTAGTAGCAAAGTAGTATGGAAGTAGAGGTAACGGTGATAAAAGTAATAGTAGCAGTTTTGTGGCAATTGTAACAGTGGCAACGGAGAACGAACTAAGGCACAATATGTGAAAATCTTGTAGGCAATGGATCAATGATGGATAATTATGCCAGATGCAATTCATCATGCAACAGTTATAACATAGGGTGACACAGAACTAGCTCCAGTTCATCAATGTAATGTAGGCATGTATTCCGAATATAGTCATACGTGCTTATGGAAAAGAACTTGCATGACATCTTTTGTCCTACCCTCCCGTGGCCTCCTTTTAATAGAGTACCGGACCAAAGCATTGCACTTAGTGAATACATGAACTCCAAAAACTACGGTCGTCACCAGGAGTGGTCCCGATTATTGTCACTTCAGGGTTGCCGGATCATAACACATAGTAGGTGACTATTGACTTGCAAGATAGGATCGAGAACTCACATATATTCATGAAAACATAATAGGTTCAAATCTGAAATCATGGCACTCGGGCCCTAGTGACAAGCATTAAGCATGGCAAAGTCATTGCAACATCAATCTTAGAACATAATCGATACTAGGGATAAAACCCTAACAAAACTAACTCAATTACATGGTAAAACTCATCCAACTCATCACCGTCCAGCAAGTCTATGATGGGATTACTCATGCACGGCGGTGAGCATCATCAAATTGGTGATGGAGGATGGTTGATGATGATGATGGCGACGGATTCCCCTCTCCGGAGCCCCGAATGGACTCCAGATGAGCCCTCCCGAGGAAGATTAGGGATTGGCGGTGGCTCCGTATCGTAAAACGCGATGAATCCTTCTCTCTAATTTTTTCTCCCGGAACATGAATATATCGAGTTGGAGTTGAGGACGGTGGAGGTCCAGGGGGGCCACGAGGCAGGGGGCGCACCCCAGGGGGGTGGGCGCGACCTGCACCCTCGTGGACAGGGTGTGGTCCCCCTCATGTTGATTCTTTCGGCAATATCTCTACTATTAAAGGAGGATCGAACGTCGTGATGGTTCGACCTTCCCTCGTACGACCCCGCGCTAGAAAAGATCGCACGGGAACACCCGTAGTCATATAGTTGGGCCACCTCCTTCCGACGATCCATCCACGATCGCCTCTCGCGAGAACCACAACGATTTTTTTATAGTACCTCCCACACTTCCAACCCTCCGGTTTACAAGGGGAAAAAACAAAAAAGAAGCAACCCTACCACGCATGCATGTTTCCTATGCAATCCCGAGCTGCTGCTAGACCAGGCAAAATCCACGCACGGGTATGCGCACATCTATACATGCACGAACAGCTAGGGCTTCTCCCATCGTGAACTTCTGCCTCTACTACCTATTTCCTAACGACCTAACCATGTTCCTACTTATTGGTCATGCTCGCCATCGTGCCGGCCGGGAGGCCGCCATGTGCACCGTTTCAATGGTGTTCCTCCTCGAGGAGCGCATCACTAGCATGACACGGGCGGGGAAGTGGTGGATGCGCAGGGTTCACGCCTACGTTTGGGGTGGCCATCGCGCTCTACCTCCTAGCCTCTGAACTCACTAGCATCGGTCGCCCTGGCGGCGTTGTCTCTATCGTCTTTGTCGAGATGCTCCTGGTGGTCCTCTATAAATCCCCGAGCCCTGCTACGTCTTGAGCTTGCATTGGTTTTCCTTGAAGAGGAAAGGGTGATGCAGCAATAGTAGCGTAAGTATTTCCCTCAGTTTTTGAGAACCAAGGTATCAATCTAGTAGGAGGCTCCTCAAAAGTCCCACGCACCTACACAAACAAACAAAGAACTCGCAACCAACGCAATAAAGGGGTTGTCAATCCCTTCACAGCCACTTGCGGAAGTGAGATCGGATAGAGATAGTATGATAAGATAAATATATTTTTGGTATTTTATAATATAGATAGGAAAAGTAAAGATGCAAATAAAAGTAGATTGAAAGCTTATATGATAAAAGATAGACCCGGGGGCCATAGGTTTCACTAGTGACTTCTCTCAAGATAGCATAAGTATTACTGTGGGTGAACAAATTACTGTCAAGCAATTGATAGAAAAGCGAATAATCATGAGATTATCTAGGCATGATCATGTATATAGGCATCACGTCCGCGACAAGTAGACCGACTCCTGCCTGCATCTACTACTATTACTCCACACATCGACCGCTATCCAGCATGCATCTAGAGTATTAAGTTCATAAGAACAGTGTAACGCATTAAGAAAGATGACATGATGTAGAGGGATAAAGTCATGCAATATGATATAAACCCCATCTTTTTATCCTCAATGGCAACAATACAATACGTGCCTTGCTACCGCTATTGTCACTGGGTAAGGACACTGGAAGATTGAACCCAAAGCTAAGCACTTCTCCCATTGCAAGAAAGATCAATCTAGTAGGCCAAACCAAAGTGATAATTCGAAGAGACTTGCAAAGATAACTCAATCATAAATAAAAGAATTCAGAGGAGATTCAAATATTTCTCATAGAAAAACTTGATCATAAACCCACAATTCATCGGATCTCGACAAACACACTGCAAAAAGAGTTACATCGAATAGATATCCAAGAAGATCGAGGAGAACATGGTATTGAGATCCAAGAAGAGAGAAGAAGCCATCTAGCTAATAACTATGGACCCCAAGGTCTGTGGTAAACTACTCAAAACTCATCGGAGGGGCTATGGTGTTGATGTAGAAGCCCTCCGTGGTTGATTCCCCCTCCGGCGGAGCGCCGGCAAAGGCTCCAAGATGGGATCTCGCGGATACAGAAGGTTACGGCGATGGAAATAGTTTTTCGTTGGCTCCCTGGATGTTTTCGGGGTATGTGGGTATATATAGGAGGAAGAAGTAGGTCGGTGGCTGCCCGAGGGGCCCATGAAATAGGGGGCGGGCCCTGTAGGGGTGGGCGCGCCCTCCACCCTCGTGGCCGCCTCCGCTGCTTCTTGACTTGCAGTCCAAATTCTCTGGATCACGTTCGTTCCAAAAATCACGCTCCCGAAGGTTTCATTCCGTTTGGACTCCGTTTGATATTCCTTTTCTTCGAAATACTGAAATAGGCAAAAAAACAGCAATACAGGCTGGGCCTCCGGTTAGTAGGTTAGTCCCAAAACTGATATAAATGTGTAAAATAAAGCTCATAAACATCCAAAATAGGCAATAAAATAGCATGGAACAATCAAAAATTATAGATACGTTGGAGACGTATCAAGCATCCCCAAGCTTAATTCCTGCTCGTCCTCGAGTAGGTAAATGATAAAAACAGAATTTTTGATGTGGAATGCTACCTAGCATATTTCTCAATGTAATTTTCTTTATTGTGGCATGAATGTTCAGATCCAAATGATTCAAACTAAAAGTTTGTATTGACTTAAGAAATAGTAATACTTCAAGCATACTAATCAAAGCAATCATGTCTTCTCAAAATAACATGGCTAAAGAAAGTGCATCCCTACAAAATCATATAGTTAGGCTATGCTTCATTTTCGTCACACAAAAATGCTCCCAAATTCTACACCCCCGATGACAAGCCAAGCAATTGTTTCGTACTTAAATAATCTCAAACTTTTTCAACTTTCACGCAATACATGAGCATGAGCCATGGATATAGCACTATGGGTGGAATAGAATATGATGATGGGGATTGTGTGGAGAAGGCAAAAAAAGGAGAAAGTCTCACATTGACAAGGATAATCAACAGGCTATGGAGATGCCCATCAATTGATGTCAACATTAGGAGTAGGGATTGCCATGCAACGGATGCACTAGAGCTATAAATGTATGAAAGCTCAACAAAAAAAAACTAATGGGTGTGCATCCAACTTGCTTGCTCACGAAGAACTAGGGCATTTTGAGGAATCCCATCGTAGGAATATACAAGCCAAGTTCTATAATGAAAAATTCGCACTAGTATATGAAAGTGACAACATATCAGACTCGCTATATGAAGAACATGGTGCTACTTTGAAGCACAAGTGTGGAAAAAGAGATAGTAACATTGCCCCCTTTTTATTTATTTTCTTTATTTTCTTTTTTTTGGGCCTTTTTTTCTTTGGCCTTTTTCTTGGCCTTTCTTTTTTTCTTTTTGGGGACAATGCTCTAATAATGATGATCATCACACTTTTATTGATTTACAACTCATGAATTACAACTCAAAACTAGAACAAGATATGACCTATATGAATGCCTCCGGCGGTGTACCGGGATGGGCAATGAATCAACAGTGACATGTATGAAAAATTATGCAATGTGGCCTTGCCACAAATACGATGTCAACTACATGATCATGCAATGGCAATATGACAATAGTAATGCGTGTCATGATGATAAACGGAACGGTGGAAAGTTGCATGGCAATATATCTCGGAATGGCTATGGAAATTCCATAATAGGTAGGTATGGTGTCTGTTTTGAGGAAGATATAAGGAGGTTTATGTGTGATAGAGCGTATCATATCACGGGGTTTGGATGCACCAGCGAAGTTTGCACCAACTCTCAAGGTGAGAAAGGGCAATGCACGGTACCGAAGAGGCTAGCAATGATGGAAAGGTAAAAGTGTGTATAATCCATGGACTCAACATTAGTCAAAAGAACTCATATACTTATTGCAAAAATCTACAAGTCATCAAAAACCAAGCACTACACGCATGCTCATAGAGGGATAGATTGGTAGGAAAAGACCATCGCTCGTCCCCGACCGCCACTCATAAGGATGCACAATCCAAGGACACTTCATGTTTCAAATTTGTTACACGACATTAACCATACGTGCATGCTACGGGACTTGTTAACTTCAACCCAAGCATTCTTTAAATTCATATTCACCCAACTAGCATGACTTTAATATCACTACCTCCACTTAAAACAATCATCAAGTATCAAATTGATCATAGCATCCAATTCACTTCCTATGATAGTTTTTATTATACCCAACTTGGATGCCTACCATTCTAGGACCAATTTTATAACCATAGCAAATACCATGCTGTTCTAAGAGACTCTCAAAATAATATAAGTGAAGCATGATATACTTAGTAATTTCTACAAAATTAAGCCACAGCCATGCTCTAAAAGATATAAGTGAAGCACTAGAGCAAAAACTATCTAGCTCAAAAGATATAAGTGAAGCACATAGAGTATTCTAAATTTCTAATAAATTCCAATCAAGTGGGATTCTCCCCAAAGGTGTGTACAGCAAGGATGATTGTGGAAAACTAAAAAGCAAATACTAATATCATACAAGACGCTCCAAGCTAAACACATATCATGTGGCGAATAAAAATATAGCTCCAAGTAAAGTTACCAATGAACGAAGATGAAAGAGGGGGTGCCTTCCGGGGGCATCCCCAAGCTTAGTCTTTTGTCTATTCTTAAATATCTTGGGGTGCCATGGGCATCCCCAATCTTAGGCTTTTGCCACTCCTTATTCCATAGTCCATCAAATCTTTACCCAAAACTTGAAAACTTCACAACACAAAACTCAACAGGAAGTCTCATAAGCTCCGTTAGTGAAAGAAAACAAAACCACCACATAGGGTACTGTAATGAACTCATTCTTTATTTATATTGGTGTTAAACCTACTATATTTCAAGTTCTCTATGGTTCATACTGCTCAATACTAGCCATAGATGCATTAAAATAAGAAAACAACACACGAAAAACAGAATCTGTCAAAAACAGACCAGACTATAGCAATCTGTAACCCACAAATACTTAAGGAACTCTAAAAATTCTACAAAAATAGTAAGTCCTGGGAAATTTGTCTATTGATCTATAGAAAAATAATCAACGCAAAAGCACATTTCTGTGATTTAACAAAACTAATTTCATGCGCGCAAAGTTTTTGTTTTTCAGCAGAATCACTGTAGGTTATCCTATAGGTTCAACTTGGCACAAACACTAATTAAAACATAAAAACGCATCTAAACAGAAGATAGATGCAAAATTTATTACTAAACAGAAACAAAAAACAAAAAACACAAATATAATTGGGTTGCCTCCCAACTAGCTCTATCGTTTAACGCCCCTAGCTAGGCATAAAAGCGAGGACAGATCTAAGTAGTACCATAATAATAAGATAGATCTTGAAAACTCATCTAATATTGTCTACGTTCAGCAGCAAGTTTTCTTTCAGGCAAGCAAAATTAATCAAAAGGGCTAAATTTGATTGGACAAAAGTCCCCAAGATCAATCACAGGAGGAATTGGTTCATCCTTTGGCCCTTCATATTGCACAACTAATTCATCATTATAAGCATTCTTTTGGCAGAATTTCATGAGCCTATACTCAAGAGAGTATCCTAGCTCGTTATTTCGAAGAGCAAAATCATTATTAAGTTCGGAAATTCTATCAACTAGGACATTGGTAGGAACCATTTTTCTAAGGTTTTGATTGAAAGCAACATAGTCCAAAGATTGAAAACGCCTAATTTCCTCTTAATCGAAGAGGATCGCCTATATGGGAGGACGACCGGTGTCCACCCTATAGTGCACAAAGATTTCTTTGGACTCTCTTATTATAAATCTAAACTCATGAGCCAAAAATATAGTAATAGCGCGCTTAACAGAAGAATGCTCAATATTAGAAAATTCTAGGAAAATTCTTTGTATGCAAGGATGCATATGCATAAATTGTCTTTCAAGCTCAACTACAAGCATAGCGACAGCATCCGCAAGACTACTAGTTCTATGAAGAATAGAACCACCCATAGAAGGTAAAGCACTGGCACATGTAAAGAAATCCTGAATAACACCTTTTCCAATAATGTTACCACTACCGATTCGTAACTTTTTAGTATGCAAGATAGGGGGTTCTTCAGCAGGAGCATCAGAATTTTCCATGTTATCATTATTGTCCATATCGACGATAATCTCCCCAATTTCAGACATAACGGCAAACAAAAGCGAAGAAGAAGAGGAGATTGGGAAAGAGAGGGCGAGTAAAACGACAAGGGTGAAGTGGGGGAGAGGAAAACGAGAGGCAAATGACAAATAATCTAAATGCGAGGGAGATGAGTTTGTGATGGGTACTTGGTATGTCTTGACTTGAGCGAAGACCTCCCCGGCAACGGTGCCAGAAATACTTCTTGCTACGTCTTGAGCTTGTGTTGGTTTTCCTTGAATAGGAAAGGGTGATGCAGCAATAGTAGCGTAAGTATTTCCCTCAGTTTTTGAGAACCAAGGTATCAATCCAGTAGGAGGCTCCTCAAAAGTCCCACGCACCTACACAACAAACAAAGAACTCGCAACCAATGCAATAAAGGGGTTGTCAATCCCTTCATGGCCACTTGCGAAAGTGAGATCTGATAGAGATAGTATGATAAGATAAACATATTTTTGGTATTTTATAATATAGATAGGAAAAGTAAAGATGCAAATAAAAGTAGATTGAAAGCTTATATGATAAAAGATAGACCTGGGGGCCATAGGTTTCACTAGTGGCTTCGCTCAAGATAGCATAAGTATTACGGTGGGTGAACAAATTACTGTCGAGCAATTGATAGAAAAGCGAATAATTATGAGATTATCTAGGCATGATCATGTATATAGGCATCAAGTCCGCAACAAGTAGACCGACTCCTGCCTACATCTACTACTATTACTCCACACATCGACCGCTATCCAGCATGCATCTAGAGTATTAAGTTCATAAGAACGGAGTAACGCATTAAGAAAGATGACATGATGTAGATGGATAAACTCATGCAATATGATATAAACCCCATCTTTTTATCCTCGATGGTAATAATACAATACGTTCCTTGCTACCCCTATTGTCACTGGGTAAGGACACCGCAAGATTGAACCCAAAGCTAAGCACTTCTCCCATTGCAAGGAAGATCGATCTAGTAGGCCAAACCAAACTGATAATTCGAAGAGACTTGCAAAGATAACTCAATCATACATAAAAGAATTCAGAAGAGATTCAAATATTTCTCATAGATAAACTTGATCATAAACCCACAATTCATCGGATCTCGAAAAATACACCGCAAAAAGAGTTACATCAAATAGATCTTCAAGAAGATCGAGGAGAACATGGTATTGAGATCCAAAAAGAGAGATGAAGCCATCTAGCTAATAACTATGGACCCGAAGGTCTGTGGTAAACTACTCACAACTCATTGGAGGGGCTATGGTGTTGATGCAAAAGCCCTCCGTGGTCGATTCCCCCTCCGGCGGATCACCGGTGAAGGCTCCAAGATGGGATCTCGCGGATACAGAAGGTTACGGCGGTGGAAATAGTTTTTCGTTGGCTACCTAGATGTTTTCGGGGTACGCGGGTATATATAGGAGGAAGAAGTAGGTCGGTGGCCGCCCGAGGGGCCCATGAGATAGGGGGCGCGCCCGGTAGGGGTGAGCGCGCCCTCCACCCTCGTGGTCGCCTCGACTGCTTCTTGACTTGCACTCCAAGTCCTCTGGATCACGTTCGTTCCAAAAATCACACTCCCGAGGGTTTCATTCCGTTTGGACTCCGTTTGATATTCCTTTTCTTCGAAATACTGAAATAGGCAAAAAAAACAGCAATACGGGCTGGGCCTCCGGTTAGTAGGTTAGTCCCAAAAATGATATAACTGTGTAAAATAAAGCCCATAAACATCCAAAACAGGTAATATAATAGCATGGAACAAACAAAAATTATAGATACGTTGGAGACGTATCAAGCCCCCGATAGGGTTGATCGTCGAGGCGGAAGCGACTGAGGCCCGGAGCCCCCTCGAATTGCCACGCCCCATGGAGGAGCAGAAAACAAGCAGGCAGCGTGCCTGAGCTAGGGCAGTGGTGGCAGCAATCCAAGTAGTTTTTTCCCTCATCTTGCTCGTTCTCTCTCTCTCTCTGGTCTACAAGGGCGTGCTACGGCTGCGCGTATAGACATGGCCATCACTCTAGCTACATTCATCCCGGTGCAGGACCTCTCATCTCGGCATCGCAGAATCGCATGCGAGGTCGCCAGTGACGGTTGCCAGCTACTCGTGGGGCTACTGAAGGGCGCGAGGCAGGGCACGTGGTTGATACTTGGGACAGCTGCGGAGCGGCGTGCGCGAGTGCAGGGCAGGCAGTAGCCAGGGTGGCGGGAGAGGACCTAGGACACATTGTGTTCATGTAATCATGTTCGTCTCTCCCTTTTGTTCGTCCTGTGTGAGTATGTTTTCCTCTTATATCATGTAGCTCTGACTATGCTTTCCTCTTGCATCCTGTAGCTTTAAGAACGACTTGTGCAGATAAAGATGAAAGATCTAGGGGAAGATTTTGGTGAGGAAGAAGAACAAGGTAATTTATTACTCGTCAACAAAACAAGTTTGTTCTTACACTTTGATGTTATGATTTGTGATTATTCACTAACATTAAGAGTACTAATGGGTATAGCATGGTGTGATCAAGAGAAGGGAATACTTTTCTGCAGGTTATTTTGTTAGTGATAATGATACGAAATCACCATGGAATATTAATATACAGGAGGGAGTACTATTTTATTGGTGTCATTTAATATGTAATTATTTTGTTTCAAAAAAGTACCAAATTTAGTGACTGATTTTTCTTTACCGCGTCATGCACGCATCTCTAATCTTTATGGTGTTGGCTGATGTACATAGACTTTACATGGAACCTTCATGATCTACACTGCCAACTACACCAGGTGACATATTGCTTCAATATACATTTTGTCTGCGACACAAAGAAAATGGTGTGACACGGAGAAGGAAACGAATTGTCAAAGTAATAGAGTTGTCACATAAGTTTCAGATTCAATTTTAGTCTTTGAAAGTCGTCATCTAAAAAGTTTATTGATAAAACTTAGAGCTCATAGAACTTCTATGATATGCCTAAATAAATAATGTATTCACTATGACCAAACTGATCAGATTATCTTATACTCCAAAGTAAAGCACATCAAACATTGATAGTGCAATGATTTGATCGGTAACATCTCTCCCATGGCAACGCACGGGAATTCGACTAGTTTTATTAATACCAAAACGTGTCTCTGTGGATTTTCATGTCATTCTGAGAACTTTTATGATGCGGAGCATCCCATGATCATCCCCATGGATGCATCTACATCTCCTACAACAACACTTGGACCAATGACAAGAGCACGTGCAAGAGCTCTCAAAACCGAGGTCACATCACTCCTCTCACAACTCCCTTTCGAATCACACGCACTACAAAAAAAGACACATCCGTGACATTTTGGGCCGAACGAAATTTTTTCTGTCATACTTATGACACTTCTATGACGATAATTGTGAAAAAACCCGGTATCATCATAGATGTAGTGGGCTCCTACTTCTATGACAAAAAATCATGACAGAAAATGGGCTCTTCGTCCTGGGCGGACCGGGGACGCAGGTGCATGACATTCTTTGGGTAGTCCATGACGGAAAAAACTATGGTAGAAGCAAGGGCGAGGAAAATTTCGGGGAGTTCCCGGTTACGGTGGATGGTTGGGGGCCGAGCGATGCGCATTTCTCTCGTACACGTACGCGTGTGTGTGCGAGGCGTTGGGCTCTAACTGAACCCGAGCGATTGCACTGCAGGCTACGCGTTACTGAACCCGCGCGATCGATCGATGGCTGTTAACTGAACCCGATCAAGCGATTCCTTCGCTACTGCTACTAACTGAAGCCGATCGATGCTGCCTCTGGATGAACAGTGAGTGTTGCGGAGGGGGCGGGGGGTTGGATGTACAGTGAGCGGTGGGGGTGGATGAACAGGACCCCGTGGTGTTGCCTCTGGATGAACATGACCCCGATCGATCGAGCCGGTTGGAGTTGGATGAACAGGACCCCGTGGAGGGCTGGATGAACAGGACGACCCCGTGGAGGGCTGGATGAACAGTAGATAGTGGAGGGGTGGATGAACAGTAGCCCGTGGAGGGGTGGTTGAATAGGAGCCCGTGGAGAGGGGTGGTTGAACAGTAGCCGGTGGAGTAGCACGCGGTGGAGGCTGGATGAACAGGAGCCCATGGATGAACAGTCGCAGGTGGAGGCTAGAGGAGGTCGACGGTGGATGAACAATAGCCCGTGGAGGCTGGAGGAGGTCGACGGTGGAGATGAACAGTATCCCGTGGAGTCCCGTTTGGCGATACACCACACCCCTCCCGATGAACAGGACCCCATTTTGACCGTAGCGCTCCAACACAAGTCCGTTTCCTTTGTTTTGCGGTACGCCACACCCCTCCCGATCAACAGGACCCTGTTTCGACCGTAGGAGGTCAAACACAAGTCCGTTTCCTCCGTTTTGCGATACGCCAGACCCCTCTCGATGAATAGGATCCCGTTTCGAACGTGGCCGGTCGAACACAAGGCCGTTTCCTCCGTTCTGTGGTATGCCAGGTCTCGTTTCCATCGCCGGTTCTGTCCAAGCCGGTTGGCTCCCACACGTTCCGTTGCCTCCCGATGAACACGACGCATTCCGTTGCCTCCCGATGAACACGACGCATTATGCTGCCTCCCAATGAACATGATGACGATGCAGTTTCTCCGTTCCGACCCAGCCATGTACACGAGCCCTGGCCGTATGTATGCACGAATAGGCATTCGAGACCCTGCCCGTATGTACGTACGTGGCCATATTTTCTTTCTTGCACACTGGTCGTTGTATGTATGTGTACATGCTACGTGGGCGCCTCTACATCGACCAATATGTACGTACATGTTCACGACCAGAATGACAATGCTACTTACTCTTCGACTAGGTGGGTCCCGACTGTCAGGCACTTCCTTGCGTGCGAAGATGTAGCTGGTGGGTCCCGGCAGTCAAGGGGTTGATCGTTTTTTTTTTGCCCGGCCGCACTTCCTTGCGTGCAAAGATGTAGCTGGTGGGTCCCAGTAGTCAGGGGGAAATGTTTTTTTGTGAAATACGATGGCCCGTCCGGTGGGTCCCTGCTGTCAGGTGGAGGAATAACTATTCTGCGCGTAACTAGGAGGCACTTCCTTGCGGCCGCCGTGGACCCAACTGTTAGCCTCTCCACGTACAGTACTCTTCCGGTGGAAGTCGTTCCTTGACCACGCTGACCACGCCGCGCGGAGAGCACCAGGGCGATGGACGATGGCAAGGCCTAGGAAGGGGACGACATGGAGCCGGGGAGGACGCAACAGTGGAAGCCCGCGCGGATAGGAGTACGAGGGTTCACTGGTTCGGCTACGGTATGAGGCTGCCGTCACCACAGGGCCTGGCCAGTGGTGGGAATAGTAGGGGGCGGTGAGGCCTCCGCAGCAGCATAGCCGACCATGGGAGGCAGGAGCATGCGGCACGACCGGCGCTGCTTTGGGTGGCTGGAGCAAGAAGACCGTAGGTTGAAGAAGCACTATGGCCGTTGGATGGACATCGTATGGTCACTAGAGCTAGAATCGTTCATATTGACTAAATTGACAAAGCCCTCTGTCCCCGTCAACTTAGTAGGTCCACAAGTCAGCCTCCCACCAAGGTGGGTCCCAGCTAGTAGGGGGAGTATTCATTTTTTTGTGCGTAATAAGGAGGCACTTCCGGTGGGTCCGAGCTGACAGTGGGGGAACATTTTTTGCGAAATATAGTGGGTCCACAAGTCAGCCACCAAATCTGCCGGGTCCCAGCTGTCATTGGGAGGAATAGTTTTTCTCGCATAACAAGGAGGCACTTCCTTCAGTGCGAAGATACAGCCGGTGGGTCCCAGCTGTCAGGGGAGGGAAACAACTTAATAAGGAGGAACTTTCCTTGCGTGTGACCATGGACCTCGTGGGTCCCAGCCATCACGCTCTCACGTACAGTCCTCTTCCGATGACTCTTGTTTGTTGACCACGCCGCGTCTAGCGCAGTGAGGCGATGGACGACGGCGAGGCCCCAGACTGGAACGACTCGGAGATGGGGAAGACACGGCAGTGGAGTCGCAAACGGAGAGGAGTGGGAAACTTGACTAGTCCAGGTGCGGGGTAGGCCTACACTCGGCAGAGAATAACAGGAGGTGCGGAGTGGGGGATGGCCTGGCTGTTGGCGGGGTAGCGTTTCACTGCGAGGCGGGCAAAACAACGCCGCAGGATGCCGGAGGCTGGAGCAAGCGGTCCCGGTAGCGCTGGGGGAAGAAGACGAGAGATTGAAGAAGAATGTCGGCCGTTGGATGTAAATCCAACGCCTTGCTTAGGCTTCGACCTACTGGCCCACATGTCAGCCAGTCCATTTGATTTTTTAGTCCATTTGGTGGGTTGGGTAAAACAATGATGTAGCATCTATGCACCCCGTTTATATATATGGTAGAATCTAAAGCCCATTTGCATTTTTCTCGAAATCCATGACTTGCTGGGCTGGGTGAAAATATCATGTTGGGCTGGACGGAGAAATGTTATAAAAACATAAACACATGATTGCACGTCTATTACTGCATTGGTCAGTAAAATCTTTGCAAGCTTATGTACGTAATCACTAGGAGTTAACTTGCCAAGTTATATATAAACAATTATTATTATTATTTTGTAAGAACTTTCAATTTACGAAATAAAATATCATTTTAATTTGATGAGTTAATAGGACGTGGGGTATTATAATTTTTTAGGCTAGACGTGGGACAGTTGAGTTGGTTCTAGGGAAATGTACTAAGAGAAAACTTAGTTTACATCGAAAAGGAAAGAGGAAGAAAATTCAGATATAGGATTAATGAAAACAAAAAATAAAGGAAGTTGGAAGGTCTATAAAATGGTTGGATGAACGACGGGTTTACTGGAACCTTATGTTGTTTATATATATTGAAGGGAAAACATAGGTTCAGTTTTGCACTTTCACACAGACAATACTACCAAGTTTGAACGGTTTGTTATGGTTCCTGTCCTCTGCATCATCATGACGTGTTTCCCAGCTTGCAAGATTCAGAACCAACAAATAAGATTCAAATAATAAGTACAACAAAGATGCCTACACATCTCATTGATTCCCAGCTTCCAAGATTCAGAACCAACAAATAAGATTCAAATAATAAGTACAACAAAGATGCCTACACATCTCATTGATTCCCAGCTTCCAAGATTCAGAACCAACAAATAAGATTCAAATAATAAGTACAACAAAGATGCCTACACATCTCATTGATTCCCAGCTTGCAAGATTCAGAACCAACCCATTAGAGCCTTTTGATAAACTGAATATCGGGATTAAATCCATCTTGGCTAGCCGTGTCATACAACCCAAGAACTTGGCGAATGCTCTTGACCATCACAACATCTGTAGTAGATATTCCTGTTTGCACAGATAAGAAAGAGCATGGATTTAGGACTCTAGCAGCCGTAGAGATGGTTGTACAAACATTGGCCTTTTCTTTTGGCCACCAATTCTATCTATGTTCCTGATGCGTCAATCTTTGACACATACCTTGAAATTACTATAATAGTGGCACTAGTTGAAGCAAACTTTATTTCCAAAACGAGAAAAGATTATGGTAGAATAGCTTTATTTAAAAAATACAACGTTGGCACAGCATGACAAAGCACAATCATGTTGATACAGGACAGTAGTGACCGGTGTGAGGGGCCCTATGCCGCCACGACTCGATCTGGTGAACCTGCAACTCCACTCGGATGAGGTCAACCTCCAGCTCCATGATTCAATTAATGCGCCTTTTTCTGCAGTTCACCTGAAATGAAGCAAAGATTGCATCATTCAGCTAGCAAGAAGTACTTGCTCTTGTGAGATGGCAGGTTCTTCTTTAGTAGTTGCACTAAAATTGAGCAACATTAAGGTTGGCTATCCTGCTCATGTAAGGTGCAACTATAATTTGCTTATCCTTTTGTAGAGTTCCACTAAAATAAACTGCCATTGTGGTGACAGTGATGACTCATCTTGCAAAGACTAATAAAATGTTGCACGGGATTACCAACAGAATTTGACGGAGATTTTAGGAACTCCAGTCACCATTTTGTGCAGTTCCACCAAAATTGAGAGATGTTGCACACGTGACATTTTAGTTGAACTGCACAAGACACCCATTCCAAAAAAAGTGTTTTGTGCAGTTCACCAAAAGGTCACAATAGCAACAAGGTGAAATGGATATCCCTATCTGCACAAAAAGATAGAAAGTAAATAGTTGCTGGTCAATAAGAATATACGAAACATACACGAAATGAAAGGAAGCATCTTAATTATGGTCATGCCAATCATGCAAGGACAGTGGAAATTTTAAAACGTCGGTAATGCTTCATGTTACCGAAAGCATTACGATCAACTATGACATTCGTCAAATATGGGATTACTTTAATTGTGGCATTGCTTGTTCACCAAAGACAGTAAATCTACAGCAGCTAAAGAGTTGGTTTAAGGGCATGGGACCATGGGGACACCATGTCACTCAGCAGCGTAAATAAGCAACTTACTTATCATACTTGGGAAAATAGCAGGAGTACCATTTATTAACATAGTTTAATTGCATCATATCACTGGAGGCATTAGATTAACAATAACACTAGTTAGACATGTCCTTAAGGTAACAGTGTGATCGCTTCATTTTACATGTGCCCTTACATTAACAACAGCAAAAGGTTGGTATAAGGACATGCAACACTGGACGCATCAACACAATTCAAAGAGGCATAAAGTGGTGATGTCGAGTTTGTTCAAGATCTATGAGGACAGCAAATCTAATCCTAGAGAACTTTTACTATGTGAGGGCAGAAAATCTAATCATGGAGACCTTTTACTATGTGAGGGCAGCAAATCTAATCCTGGAGACCTTTTACTATGTGAGGGCAGCAAATCTAATCCTGGACATACTCTGTTGACTTGTCCACCAGCCACCACTTTCTATCCATTTTTCAACCAATAATAGATCTATTCCTTATCCAGTTTGTACTGAGTTTTCCCATTATTTTGCTTTTCAACCAAGAGATCGGTTGGGTACCCGGTCTCTACTACTTCCCCCCTGTTATTTCCTCTTTGAATCAAGTCCTAGATTCATGCTATGACTTTCCCCCTTTCTTCGTTGTTTGAACCAAGTCCTAGATTCGAATGCATGAAGTAGCTTTACCTATAATAATACTAAAAATTTAGTTGTATTTGGAAGCGCTGATGGAAGTAGAAAAAGATGCACATGCAAACACGTTGGGAGCTGGGGCAGTAGAGCAAGGCCGCTTTCAAAGAACTTGTACCTGAGGTTCATCGGGATGTCAGCGGCAGCAGGTCCGATTTGCGCACAATATGGCAGGGAGGAAGAAGGGTCGGAGGACCTCCCGAGCGAGCGATGTGTCGGAGAGAACGGCACGGGTAGAGGATCGGGCCTCGCCGGCAGCTCTGGGTTTCCTCCCTCGGCGGCGATGACCACATGAATGATGCACCTTTTAGTCCTCTACACACACCGGTCGAAGGGATCCGGCCAGATATGTGACCAGCGGTGAGCAGAGAGAAAATGTTGCTACCGATGCCTTGTTTAGATCTAGAGAGGATAAGAGAATGAAGAGAGCAACCCTAGTAAAGCAAGCACTCAGGCCCCTACGTACATATATAGTGGAGTGATTATCTTTTTCTCTCCACAACTAGCGTTTCAATTTGTGTACGTGGCATTAAAGAAAAGAAACTCTCTATTTAAGGTGACTACTGTACGACTCCTACTTACTACTAGTAGTACTAGTATTGTTCACTTGTGCTCCCCGGCTCTCCATTCATTGAACAACCCCACGGGTGAATAAACATACAGCAAGTATTTATATAGAACGAACAAGCTCGAACTATTTTTGCATAGTTAAAAGTTGAGGGTGGGGCTTTTCCAGGGCAGTACGCGCGGCAGTTTTCGGGTAGGCGGTTTGATAGAGAGGCTAGGAGGGTGAGTGAGTGGCGGATTCTCAAACTTACTGCTGGAAAGGTCGGGCTATGCGATTTGACGGCGCGTTACTGCTGGAAAGACTTGTGATATGACTACTCACTATAGTCATGAATTACTGGCGCTCCGACCGGGGTGATGCCCCCCTTCCGTTTCGCACTCTAATCTGGTGCATGACACGTCGACCCGGATGCTGGCTCTCCCACATGTCGACGAAGTACGTAGTAGTAAGAAGGAGCAAAGAATGATGTGGTATATACTACTACTACTACTCAGGTCGGAGGAGTGCGAACTACGGCAGCCTAGTGAACCAGCAATAGAAAAAAATGTGGTGATATGGCCAAAAAACAATGTGCTACGGCCCACATTGTAGCATGTACAGTACTACTCCTCTTTGTTTGGATCCCTGAGTTAGAGCTAGTTTGGGTTGAAATAGCCTCAAATTATGGAAACAGGAGGGGTTAGTTTGAGCTAGTTTGCTCTAACCCAGCTAAAAAGACTAGCCCGGTGGAGAGGTTCTAATTCAGTTAGTTATCCTCGGGCCCACTAAAAGAGAACTAAAAAAATGTCCCCTGCCCGCACCAGATCGCTCCCCCCTTCTCGCACGACTCCTCTTTGTTCCGCATAGGGCCGCCCGCCCAGGCGCCGCTCGCCCTCTCTCTCCTCCGTCCTCCCTCTCCTTCCGGCCTCCGCCGCCCTACTCCGGCCGCCCTCTCCCTCCGGCCTTCGAAGGTCTCCCTGCTCCCCCTTCACTGGTTGTTTTTCTCACTCTGTCGTGCGTGGCGGCGGTGCATCTACCAGGGAGGTCGCGATAGGGGTGAGTTTGTTCGTTCCTTCTCTGTCTCACAGCCATATCATTGATCTTGCTCGCTCTAGCGCTAATTCTGATTTGGAAAAGTAGATCCTGGTCAAACTTGGTATAGATTTGTGGCGCATGCATGGAATTGTTTGATGCTACTTGAGGAGGTAATAGATCTTTCTAGAGGCCCAAAGATTCAGTTCACCTTTCTAGGTATTTCAGTTTCAGGCTTGCATTATTTCTAGAGGCCCAAAGATTCAGTTCACCTTTCTAGGTATTTATGTTTCAGGCTTGCATTATTTCTAAAGGCCCAAAGATTCAGTTCACCTTTCTAGGAATATTTGTTTCAGGCTTGCATTATTTCTAGAGGCCCAAAGATTAAGTTCCTAGTAGGCGGCAAGCGGCCCTGCTACCCATGCCGGTGTCGACCTCAACTCGCAAGGGTCGGCGTTGGAGGGGTTCCCGGGGCTTGGGCTCTACAGAGCCTTCCTCCAGAGTGACGATGGCGAGCTCCTCCCTCGGTGTGTGAGGGGCTCCGGGCTCCCTCCCTATTGTGAATGACTTCCGTGATGAGTTAGCTCATGCTTTGTTTCATGGAATGTTTTTTTGTGAAGCTTGATTGACGACTTGTATGTTTAAGTGGGATATCTCATTTGTATGGACAAAGTAAAAATTATCATGTTTTGCATGCTTGATTTGTAAAGACGGTTCGTTTATGTCAATTGTGAGCGGGACAAGGCCACACAAGAGCCGGCCACACCAAATCCGGCAGGAAATAGGGTCCAAAGTAGTCAAATGATTGAGAAAGAGCATTTATTGTTAATATAACCCTGCCATCCATAAACCTCTTTGGTTTAGACTTAGTTTAGGGTTAGTTCAAGGTTAGAATCTAACTCTAACCTCTAACTGAGTTAGAGTTCTCCTCGTCTCGGTTCATCGCCATCATACTTTCCCCATTGCTGTGTTTTCAGTATCCTGTGAATCAAAGAGGCCCTTTTTTGCGGGGAAAAATCAAAGAGGCCCTTAGACTGGTTTAGGTCCGGTCATTTTTTATAAACGTGTTATGTCCAAAATTTAATGAACATGCTCCGATTTCTACGAAAATAATCCAGTTTCATGTAGTAATTCATTTATTTATTTATTCTTCTGTGGGGGGTTTGCAAGTAATTCGTGAGGTCTGAAATGTAAAGTACCCCAGCATATGCTCCGAGTCATGCATGCACTACGACCCAGATGCTCTATGTCCCACATGTCGGCGAATGGGAGCACGTGGAAATAGCCTAGGAGTACATATAGGAGGATAAATGCGTGAAAAATATGTACTATGAAGCGTAGCTGTGGTTCGAAAAGGAGACCTAAAGTGATGACAGCTATAGGTCGCACGCACCCAACTAGTGGTACTAGACATACGACTATTTTTTCCCTCAAAAAAAAGAGGTATGAGTGCTCAGTACTCCTATTCTATCAACACGAGTCCCATCTGACAACAGTGTCCGTGCTACAGCCAGCTCTCCTCCCTCGTTTCTCTCTTCTAATTCTAAACTTGGCTGACGCCTGGTGGGCGGGGTGGGTTTTCTCAACTGCGGCCCCACCTCACAGTGAAAATGTTACGATTGGAATAAAAATGCCATATACTCCCTCTGTTCCTAAATATAAGCCTTTTTAGATACTGTTTCAAATGGAATACAGCATACAGATGTATGTAGACATAGTTTGGAAATTAGATTCACTCATTTTGCTCCGTATGTAGTAGTCACTTGCTGGAATCTTTAGAAAGACTTATATTTGGGAACGGAGCGAGTACTATACTAATAAAACATTAAGGCCACGAGGCGATGCAGTGCTGGTTACAGGAGGCAAGTAGAAGAGATGCATCCATCGATGACGTCCACCTCCTCGACTCAGGGCGCCGGCCACCGAACGACGCCTAAGTAGCAGCGGCTTTCTTGGCCAGGTCGACGTGCTTCTGAACAATGGCGTCCAAAGATTCCAGCCGCTGGAAGAAGGCCAATGTCTTTCTATCCTCGCTTGACTTGTAGTGGCCTACATAGACGATTTCCTCGTAGACGTGGATGTGCAGGTCGACGGTTTCTTGCATGGCAAGGTGCTGCGTGGCGAGCGCAGCCTCGAGGTGCACATTCTTCGTCGCGACCTCCGGCACCTGCAGGTCCACCAGGGCTTGAAAGAGTTCGTCACCAAGGAGGCCGATGAGGGTGACAGGCAATGAGGAGCCTAGGCACGCGGGCTGGAGCAGTACGGCAAGGTCGTCCGCGTGCTTCTTGACGGCGGTGAACTTGCGGATGGAGTTGACCATCATGTCGTCCATGCGAGAGGCAAAGCCGGCGTCGGCAAGGGCTACGATGTCGGCGGTCGCCAGCACGATCTGGAAACGCTGCACGGTGCAGAGCCGCAGGCCAATGCCTTGGATGATTTTGCACAGCCGACTGCCGCTCGCGTCCATCGCCTCCATAGGTGCTTGTGGCTTCTGGTCACTTGGTCCTGGATTGGAGTGAGCAGTGTTGCGCAGAGACTTCGGAGTAGATGGATTGGAGTGGTGGGGCGCCTTTATATGAGAGTCC
Source organism: Triticum dicoccoides (assembly GCF_002162155.2). NCBI lineage: Eukaryota > Viridiplantae > Streptophyta > Magnoliopsida > Poales > Poaceae > Triticum > Triticum dicoccoides. Next base: position 303,480,991 of record NC_041381.1, read on the forward strand.
AAACTCTATTGCATTCACATCGTGTTGGCTCTATTCTGCTTCTCCAATTAATTCCCTCTGCATTTAATTGAGGATGCATCATTGACCGTTCAATGTCTCGAGAACCGTTACCCTCTCCCTCCTTGGCATTCAAGCACCTATGGAGGCGACTGCCACTCGCATCTATCGCGTGTCAGGAGACGTTCCCGTCGACGACGAGGTGCCTATGGTGACTTCGTAAATTTCAAGATGATAGTGTCGTGCGTGTGTGCGTTCATATGGGTGAGTGTATGCGCGTGTAGATGAGCGCTTGCGTCTGTACTATGTAAAAAAACATAAATGCGTATCGAAAAGAGACTAGTCAGTATACTCAATATTGTGCACCTCGGAGAGGAAAATGAGAGAACTACGTATTTATTTACGGTGCAGATTCACTCATTTTGCTCCATATGTACTCCGTCTCGGTGTAGTCTAGTCACTTGTTGAAATATCTAGAAAGGCAAATACTCCTTTCTGGTATACAAGGCTATACTAGCAAGTAGTATAAGTACTAGTACAATAGTGCGCTCACATAGCAATTTTGTTTCATGCAAGAGCCTGGCTATATGCGTGCTCCAATGTTCACAACTGCCATGTTCGGGTTGCGCTTGGCTCTTCGCCTCTTCGAGAAGACGAACAAGGATGTTACTACTACTGCTTCTAGAGTGTCGAATCCACTGCTGCATGTCCGTCCGCCGCGAGCGGGAGGGATAGCTTGTTGTAGTACTATAAGCAAAAGCATGTCCTCATTTGCGAGCAACCGCGCGCATGGGCGAGGGAGAAGGCATGTAGTAGTAAAATCAAGCTTCTCCTCATTGTATGAGTTGACGCGACACATCATAGCACTGGCCCCACATGCTTGCCTCTAAACTTGGCTGAAAGACCCGCAGTATACAATATATTTGCTGCAACCTCTAACATTTACCCACCACAAATTAAAATATATACTCCTGTCTTGACCAGATGAGCGTGCAAACTACAAACACCGGCATGACAGGTAGGGCCAGAAGACTATTTTAATTTTTTTTAAACTTCAAGACGACCACATAGCATGGAGCCGACTCCAACGATTTTAAGCTTGCAGGCACGATACACGCTATCCTAGACTACTCTACACATGAAACTGCCACACGAGCATCTGGGCTGTGCTTGGCTCTTCGCCTCTTCGGGAAGTCGAACAATGATGGAGTACTACTGCACTGGAGGAGTACTAGAGTACGCTTCTGGCCATCTGACACCGATTGAACTGCTGCATGTCCACCGCATGCGGGAGGGAGAGCATGTAGCGAAAGCTTCTCCTAGTCTTGCCAGCCACCACGCTCACGGGCGAGGGAGGGACGCTCCTGCCTTTGCGTGTATGATAGGTGGGCCCGATAGGTGGGTGGCCAACCTGTCATACAGCCAAAGGCAGGTGCATTTAAGTCCACGAGGGAGAGGATAATCAAACTTCTCCTTGATGAACGAGTTGACGCGACACATCAAAGCACTACACTCGATATATTTCAATAATTTGCATTTACCAATGCATTAATTACAACGCATGCATGCATGCCGTGACTCTCCTTTTGATACTTGCATGTGTTGATTTAATCCACCTTGAAGTAGTATAAATATGTGACGGTAAAGCTTGGTAATGCCCCGGCCGAAGCGAGAGATGGTTGTGCACGAGGAGGGTGAGATCATGCAGACGGAACAGGACCCGACGATGGAGCTCCCTAAGGTCTCGATGGACCTCACCGTGCTCCACTGCCCCTTGTGCCTCCGCCCCTTGACGCCTCCAATGTATGAGGGTCGAATACACCTCGTCCGTTTGGCAGATTGAGCAAGGTGCAGGTTTCTTGATTGATGTCTTGTTCGATTGATTTCTGCAGTGCAAGGGAGGGCAACTGGCCTGCACGGACTGCCACGTCGAGCGCCCCAGGAACCAACAGCAGTGCCAGAACTGCGAGCGTGGCGGTGGCTTCAACATGCGGAACATGGTGGTGGACGTCGTCCTTTCGTCGGTGAAGGTGGAGTGCCCGCACGAAGGCTGTGGGCTCTACGTCACTTACCACAAGCTCGTTGATCACCAGAGCGTGTGTCCGCTTGTGCCCTGCAAATGCCCTATGCCCGTCTGCGGCTATGAAGGCCCTTCGCCGGCGCTCTACCACAACATCAGCACCGCGCATCCCATGCACGTACACAGGATCCAGTATAGCAAGGTGCTCCAGCTGCAAGTGCCACTGTCGGAGCCACGACTCTTGCTGTTCGCGGAGGAGCACAGCCGCGCATTTTTCTTGGTCAGCGGCATGCTCGACATCGGCACGCCTATCACCGTGTCGGTCGTCTGCATCAGAGCGGGGGCGTCCCCACTGCTGCCGCACTACATGGCCAAGTTGTGGACGAACGGCCCGCCGGGGGAGCCGAAAGGCACGACCGACGCCGTCAAGGTGGAAATGGAGGTGACAAGCAGCAAGGATCCCGGCGACGTTGCCATGCAGGAGCTGACCTTCTTCACAGTTCTGCCCAAGCTGCTGGCCGGGGCTAAGCTGGTGTTCCTCAACATTCACATTGACAAGCTCATGTCCTAAATGTTTCTACAGTGCCTTCTGTTTATCTTAGTAATATGCTAATATAGGGATTACCTCGGTCTACTTTAGCTTAAGAAATGGTGGGTTTTGATGGCAATGCAACAATTACTTCAACATCAGATCAGTAATTTCCAACAGTCGAACGGATATTTTGTGTCTGTTGGATATAAAGTTCCTTTGGGTAAGAAGTACTACTTGTCATCAAAATGGATAAAAGGAGATGTATGTAGACGTATTTTAGTTCTAGATACGTCCCTTTTTATCCATTTTGATGACAAGCACTCCCTCCGCTCCACAATACATGCCTTCCATTTGTCAAAATATTGATGTATCTAGACATGTTTTAGTATATAGGTACATCCATTTTTGGACAAATGGAAGTCAAGTAGAGTAGTATTTTGGAACGAAGGGAGTATATGCTTGTTTGTTCACGAAGTGTTTCATACTTGTGCGAGTTGACGCGACACATCAAAGTAGTACTACTAGTAGTAGTACTCCCTCTGACCCTAATTTATCTGCGCATAAGTCAAGGCGCAGATACCAAGCAGGGCATGGTTGTGTTGGACAACTTGCCGGACTGCACACCAGGCAGATGAAGCTCGTGTCGTGTTGGTGTCGTGTGCGGCCTGCACATTAACCCAAACCTCGCGCCTCCAGCTTAGCCTCCGCGTTTTAAACTTCTCAATCTCAAGGCCAAGGAGCAACATGAATCCTATGATAGAGCCAATCGGATGGTTGAGAACACTACAATTCGTAGCTACATATATGTGTGTGACTCCCAGATGCAGAGCCGGGGGTCATCATCCTCCTTTTCAAGAAAAAACAGATGCGTGTGTGACAGGACGAGTACATGCGTGCACCTCTTCTCTTCCTGTATAACGTACCAAACTCAGAGTACAAGTTTTTGTGGGTGGCACGATGGTGCGTGCGAGAAGTCCCGAGAGATAGGTTTAATGCGTCTGAGAAAAAGACTAGCATATAGCTCGCCACGCGGCTATTCCTGTCGAACGCCCCTGATACGTCTCAAACGTATCTATAATTTATGAAGCATTCATGCTATTTTATTATCTGTTTCGAATGATTATGGGCTTTATTATACACTTTTAGATTACTTTTGGGACTAACCTATTAACCGGAGGCCCAACCCATATTGTTGTTTTATTGCCTGTTTCAGTATTTCGAAGAAAAGGAATATCAAACGGAGTCCAAACGGAATGAAACCTTCGGGAGCGTGATTTTTGCAAAGGATATGATCCGAGAGACTTGGAGTTCAAGCCAGGGAAGGTTCAAGGAAGCCAAGAGATAGGAGGGCGCCCCCACCCCCCTAGGCGTGCCCCCTGTCTCCTGGGCCCCTCGAGGCTCCCCCGACCGACTTCTTTCGCCTATATAAGTCCACGTACCCTAAAAACATCAAAGACGAAGATAGATCGGGAGTTCCGCCGTCGCAAGCCTCTGTAGCCACGAAAAACCTCTCGGGAGCCCGTTCCGGCGCCCTGCCGGATGGGGGACCCCTCACCGGTGGCCATCTTCATCATCCCGGCGCTCTCCATGACGAGGAGGGAGTAGTTCACCCTCGGGGCTGAGGGTATGTACCAGTAGCTATGTGTTTGATCTCTCTCTCTCATGTTCTCTCTATGGCATGATATTGATGTATCGCAAGCTTTGCTATTATAGTTGGATCTTATGATGTTTCTCCCCCTCTACTCTCTCGTGATGAATTGAGTTTTCCCTTTGAAGTTATCTTATCAGATTGAGTCTTTAAGGTTTTGAGAACACTTGATGTATGTATTGCCGTGCTTATCTGCGGTGACAATGGGATATTCACGTGATCTAATTGATGTATGTTTTGGTGATCAACTTGCGGGTTCCACCCATGAACCTATGCATAGGGGTTGGCACACGTTTTCATCTTGACTCTCCAGTAGAAACTTTGGGGCACTCTTTGAAGTACTTTGTGTTGGTTGAATAGATGAATCTGAGATTGTGTGATGCATATCGTATAATCATGCCCATGGATACTTGAGGTGACAATGGAGTATCTAGGCGACATTAGGGTTTTGGTTGATTTGTGTCTTAAGATCTTATTCTAGTACGAACTCTTGAATAGATTAATCCGAAAGAATAACTTTGAGGTGGTTTCGTACCCTACCATAATCTCTTCGTTTGTTCTCCGCTATTTGTGGCTATGGAGTGACTCTTTGTTGCATGTTGAGGGATAGTTATATGATCCAATTATGTTATTATTGTTGAGAGAACTTCCACTAGTGAAAGTATGAACCCTATGCCTTGTTTCCTACCATTGCAATACCATTTACGCTCACTTTTATCATTAGTTACCTTGCTGTTTTTATATTTTCAGATTACAAATACCTTTATCTACCATCCATATTGCACTTGTATCACCATCTCTTAGCCGAACTAGTGCGCCTATACAATTTACCATTGTATTGGGTGTATTGGGGACACAAGAGACTCTTTGTTATTTGGTTGCAGGGTTGTTTGAGAGAGACCATCTTCATCCTACGCCTCCTACGAATTGATAAACCTTAGGTCATCCACTTGAGGGAAATTTGCTACTGTCCTACAAACCTGTGCACTTGCAGGCCCAACAACGTCTACAAGAAGAAGGTTGTGTAGTAGACATCAAGCTCTTTTCTGGCGCCGTTGCCGGGGAGGCTAGGTAAGCGCCACTCACACCCCGTCAACTAAACTCTTTTCTGGCGCCGTTGCCGGGGAGGTGAGTGCTTGAAGGTATATCTTTAGATCTTGCAATTGAATCTTTTTGTTTCTTGTTTTATCACTAGTTTAGTTTATAAAACAAAATTACAAAAAAATGGAATTGAGTTTGTCTCATATGCTTCAACTTTTTAATATCTTTTGTGAGAACGATGGAAAGGAAAATTGTGCTCAATTGCTAGAAGAAGAATGAATTAAAATGCTTGGTACTAAATCTTTGAATGATGAGCATGATTGCAATGTTGTTAGTATGAATTCCTTGAATATCCATGATGCTAATGATATGCAAAGCCACAAGCTTGGGGATGCTATGTTTGATGAAGATGATATGATTAGTCCCCCAAGTTTTGATGAGAATATTTATTATGATGAAAGCATGCCTCCTATTTATGATGATTATATTGATGAAAGTGGATTTGGAGAGGTCATGACTTTATTTAGTGATGAATCCACTATTTTGGAAGAGGTTCCAATTGATTATGAGAAAAAAGTTGCTATCTATGATGGTTATTGTGATGACTTGTATGCTATTAAGAATAATGATAACCATGAAACTTGTCATCATGATTTTAGTTTTAAATTGGATTATGCCTCACATGATAATTATTTTGTTGATTTTGCTCCCACTACTATTCATGAGAAGAAATTTGCTTATGAGGAGAGTAGTAAATTTTCTATGCAAGTAGATCATGAAAAGAATGCTTTAGGTGTTGGTTATATTGTTGAATTCATTCATGATGCTACTGAAAATTATTATGAGCGAGGAATATATGCTTGTAGGAATTGCAATAATGTCAAGTTTCCTCTCTATGTGCTTAAAATTTTGAAGCTATGCTTGTTTTGCCTTCCTATGCTAGTTGATTATTGTTCCCATAAGTTGTTTGCTCACAAAATCCCTATGCATAGGAAGTGGGTTAGACTTAAACGTGCTAGTCATATGCTTCATGATGCTCCCATTATGTTTCAATTCTTATCTTTTATGTGAGCATCATTGTCATCATCATGCCTAGCTAGAAAGGCATTAAAGAAAAGCGCTTTTTGGGAGACAACCCAATATTTATCCTTACTGTTTTTTGTTTGTCCACATGATTATGCTACTGTAGTAATTTTGTTTTATAGCTTTTGTTTCAATAAAGTGCCAAGTAAGACCTTTAGGATAGCTTACGGTGATAGTTGTGTTGATCCTGCTGAAAATCAGAAACTTTTGCACCCAGTAATCTAGTTTTGTTAATTCACAGAAACATGCTCTTGATCATATTCGTTTTGCTCTCGATTGGTACACGAATTGCTTAGGACTTCAAAATTTGGTAGGATATTTGGAGTTCCAGAAGTATACGTTTGATACAGATTACTACAGACTGTTCTGTTTTTGACAGATTCTGTTTTCTATGTGTTGTTTACTTATTTTGATGAATCTATGAGTAGTATCGAAGGGTATGAACCATAGATAAGTTGGAATACAGTAGATATTACACCAATATGAATTTATAATGAGTTCATTACAGTACCTAAGTGGTGGTTTTATTTTCTTATACTAACGGAGCTTACGAGTTTTCTGTTGAGTTTTGTGTTGTGGAGTTTTCAAGTTTTTGGTAAAGATTCGATGGACTATGGAATAAGGAGTGGAAAGAGCCTAAGATTGGGGATGCCCAAGGCACCCCAAGGTAATATTCAAGGACAAACAAGAGCCTAAGCTTGGGGATGCCCCGGAAGGCATCCCCTCTTTCGTCTTCGTTCATCGGTAACTTTACTTGGAGCTATATTTTTATTCACCACATGATATGTGTTTTGCTTGGAGCGTCATTTTCTTTTGTTAGTATTTGCTTGATGTTATTCACAATAATGTTTTGCATCTTTATTTTCAATAAAAATGTCAAGGATAGCCTTTGTCATGCTTATTTTGCTAGTATACATGTTGCTGTTTGGAAACAGAAAGTTTACCGCTGTTGCAAAAATTCCCTAGAAAATTCAGAGCATGATATAATGTTGAAACTTTTTGCATAATAAGATCTGATAAATCTTATACAGCTTAGTATTTTTCTCATAATTTTTGGAGTTAGTAAAGTATTGATACTCTTGCATTCTTTACATACTATACTGTTTTCGAAGATTGCTGTTATGTTTGCATTGTTTGCATATGTTTGCTTGTTTAATGATTCTATTTGAGGATAGGAGTATTAAATATGCAGAGACATTTAGTATGCAATGTTGAATGATATTTTTAGTGATTTGTTACAGTAGAAAATGATAAGGTTTTGCATTGGTTTATACTAACCTATCTCACGAGTTCTTGTTGAGTTTTATGTGGATGAAGTTTTTGAGAAATAGAGAAACCATGATGTGAGAGGAATTAAGAAGACACAAAAGTTCAAGCTTGGGATGCCCAAGGCACCCCAAGATAATATTTCAAGAAGTCTCAAGCATCTAACCTTGGGGATGCCCCGTTAGGCATCCCACCTTTCTTCTTCAACAACTGCCGGTTAGTATCGGTTGAGCCTAAGTTTTTGCTTCTTCACATGAGTTGTGCTATCCTTGCAATGTCATTTTATTTTTGTTTTGCTTACTGTTTGAATACAATACCAAGATCTGAAATTATTTAATGAGAGAGAGTCTTCACATAGTTACATAATTATTTAGCTACTCATTGATCTTCACTTATATCTTTTTGGAGTAGTTTGTCATTTACTCGTGTGCTTCACTTATATCCTATGAGTAAATGGTTGAATGAGTTGCTTGCCATAAATCTGAAATTATATATGTATCATTTGCTTATCCCATGGGGAGTAATGACTTCACATCTAAGAAGTAGAGGTTGTAAATTTATTGAAGGTTAACAAGCATTGTATTGGTCATTTGAACAATTCATGAAAGAATATTGAAGGAAGAGAGATTTCACATATAAATATAATATCCTAGACATATTTTATAATTGTGAGCACTCATTAAGTATGACATGCTAAAGAGTTGACGTTGGACAAGGAAGACAACATAATGGGTTATGTTTGCTCGCATCTCAGTTAAAGTATATTGTCATGGATCATTCAAACATGTTGAGCTTGCCTTTCCCCCTCATGCTAGCCAAAATTCCTTGCACCAAGTAGAGATACTACTTGTGCTTACAAATATCCTTAAACCCAGTTTTGCCATGAGAGTACACTATACCTACCTATGGATTGAGTAAGATTCTTCAAGTAAGTTGTCATTGGTGCAAGCAATAAAAATTGCTCTCTAAATATGTATGATCTATTAGTGTGAAGAAAATAAGCTTTATACGATCTTGTTATGGAAGCAATAAAAGTGATGGACTGCATAATAAAGGTCCATATACAAGTGGCAATATAAAGTGACGTTCTTTTGCGTTAATATTTTGTGCATCCAACCCTAAAAGTGCATGACAACCTCTGCTTCCCTCTGCGAAGGGCCTATCTTTTACTTTATGTCTTTTACTTTATGCTTGAGTCAAGGTGATCTTCACCTTTCCCTTTTTTCCTTTTATCCTTTGGCAAGCACCTCATGTTGGAAAGATCCTGATATATATATCCAATTGGATGTAAGTTAGCATGAAAAGTTACCATGAACTATTATTGTTGACATCACCCAAAGGTGAATACGTTGGGAGGCAACACTATAAGCCCCTATCTTTCTCAATGTCCGATTGAAACTCCATAACCATTAGTATTGCGTGAGTGTTAGCAATTGTAGAAGACTATATGATAGTTGAGTATGTGGAGTTTGCTAAATCAAAGCTCTAACATAGACCCTTCCTGAAAATAAGATGAATTGTAATTGTTTGATGACTAAGAATGAAGTTTACTAGTTTTCAAGAAAGTTTATGGTCTATGCTTTAACATGTGAATAGCTTGTTACTTGTTCGTGAGAAGTTTTATGAGATGAACTACTGTTATGACGTATAATTATGCTAGAAAAGGTGATTGAAATTATCATTGATCAAACTTGTGCACCTTCTAGCATTCACACTTCATAAATTCTTTCTTTTATCGTTTACCTACTCGAGGACGAGCAGGAATTAAGCTTGGGGATGCTGATACGTCTCCAACGTATCTATAATTTATGAAGCATTCATGCTATTATATTATCTGTTTTGAATGATTATGGGCTTTATTATACACTTTTATATTACTTTTGGGACTAACCTATTAACCGGAGGCCCAGCCCATATTGTTGTTTTATTGCCTGTTTCAGTATTTTGAAGAAAAGGAATATCAAACGGAGTCCAAACGGAATGAAACCTTCGGGAGCGTGATTTTTGGAAAGGATATGATCCGGGAGACTTGGAGTTCAAGCCGGGGAAGGTTCAAGGAAGCCAGGAGATAGGAGGGCGCGCCCACCCCCCTGGGCGCGCCCCCCTATCTCCTGGGCCCCTCGAGGCTCCCCCGACCGACTTCTTTCGCCTATATAAGTCCACGTACCCTAAAAACATCAAAGATGAAGATAGATCGGGAGTTCCGCCGTCGCAAGCCTCTGTAGCCACCAAAAACCTCTCGGGAGCCCGTTCCGGCACCCTGTCGGAGGGGGGGATCCCTCACTGGTGGCCATCTTCATCATCTTGGTGCTCTCCATGATGAGGAGGGAGTAGTTCACCCTCGGGGCTGAGGGTATGTACCAGTAGCTATGTGTTTGATCTCTCTCTCTCTCTCGTGTTCTCTCTATGGCATGATCTTGATGTATCGCGAGCTTTGCTATTATAGTTGGATCTTATGATGTTTCTCCCCCTCCACTCTCTTGTGATGAATTGAGTTTTCCCTTTGAAGTTATCTTATCGGATTGAGTATTTAAGGATTTGAGAACACTTGATGTATGTCTTCCCATGCTTATCTGTGGTGACAATGGGATATTCACGTGATCTACTTGATGTATGTTTTGGTGATCAACTTGCGGGTTCTGCCCATGAACCTATGCATAGGGGTTGGCAAACATTTTCGTCTTGACTCTCCGGTAGAAACTTTGGGGCACTCTTTGAAGTACTTTGTGTTGGTTGAATAGATGAATCTAAGATTGTGTGATGCATATCGTATAATCATGCCCACGGATACTTGAGGTGACAATGGAGTATCTGGGTGACATTAGGGTTTTGTTTGATTTGTTTCTTAAGGTGTTATTCTAGTATGAACTCTTGAATAGATTGATCCAAAAGAATAACTTTGAGGTGGTTTCGTACCCTACCATAATCTCTTCGTTTGTTCTCCGCTATTAGTGGCTTTGGAGTGACTCTTTGTTGCATGTTGAGGGATAGTTATATGATCCAATTATGTTATTATTGTTGAGAGAACTTGCACTAGTGAAAGTATGAACCCTATGCCTTGTTTCCTACCATTGCAATACCGTTTACGCTCACTTTTATCATTAGTTACCTTGCTGTTTTTATATTTTCAGATTACAAATACCTTTATCTACCATCCATATTGCACTTGTATCACCATCTCTTCGCCGAACTAGTGCACCTATACAATTTACCATTGTATTGGGTGTGTTGGGGGACACAAGAGACTCTTTGTTATTTGGTTGCAGGGTTGTTTGAGAGAGACCATCTTCATCTTACGCCTCCTACGGATTGATAAACCTTAGGTCATCCACTTGAGGGAAATTTGCTACTGTCCTACAAACCTTGCACTTGCAGGCCCAACAACGTCTACAAGAAGAAGGTTGTGTAATAGACATCAGCCCCATTAACCGTAAGATATGTATACGATGATGCCACTTATTGCACGTACACAGCAGTAGAAAAAGAACTACCATGGCATATGCTACACCAGGCTGAGAACACGTGCCCACGTAACGCCATCCGAGAATAGTGTCGCACTTCGAAATTAGAACCGTCAATAAATTTTGAGCTTGCGTCTCGTCACATTCCAAATTACTACTACTACCACGCTATATTGAATTGCAAACTTGTTCACACCGATCACAACCTAAACAGTTTCCCACTTAGGAGCGTATTAGTACTCGGTTATAAATACTACTATGCCAAGATGACTGCACATTCCTCCTCAACTCCTCATCCACAAAAACAAACAAGTCATTTAGCATCCTTCCCTTGCGTCTGCCATGGCCAGCATGAGTTTTGGGTCGAGAGATTACCACCAGGGAGAGGCGAGCATGGAAGCAGAAGCACGGGAGATGTCCCGCCGCATGGAAGTAGCAGCAAAGAGGTCATGCCGTGCCGCTGAAGCAGCACAGAGGTCCCGCCGTGCCGATGATGCAGCAGACTGGTCCGGGCGAGCTGCGAAGCAGCAGACATGTCCCGCCGCACCGCGAATGCAACAGAGATGTCCCGCCGCGCCGCGCCGGCCTGGGAAAATGTCTCGCGGGCAGGCGACAACTCTTACAGGCACATGCATGCAATCATCCATAGCCAGATGGGTCTGATCTCTGGCTGGGCGAGGTTGCAGGACGACATGAAAGCCTTGTTTGAACAGGCTACCGGCATCATCCGACAACTAAGGGAGGGCAATGAGAGGCTCCAGGCCGAGCACGACCTGCTGAGGGCGAAGATCGTCCGAAGTGCAGACCAGCAGGAGGAGACCAGTGCCTTGTTGAAGAGGACTGGAGTCATCGTCAAGAAACTTATGGATGAGAATGACATGCTCCGCATCAAGCGCCAAAGGCTGGTGGAGGAATCCGTGGATGCTCTCAAGCAACGTCTTCAGGGAACGAAAGAGCTCATCGCCACTCGCCGCGAAGACTAGTTCCCGCGGCCTGCAGCAACGCATCAAGAAAGTAGAGATTAGCAAGCCAGATCTTTGTCTTCCTTCTTCTTTTGCCCCTATGTATTTCGGGCGTAGCCGCATGTGGCTTTATTAGTTATCTTCCTAATTATGTAAGACAATTAATCGTCCTTATATATTCATCAGTCTTGCTATAAGTTGCAGTAGATACTATATAGGTTCGTCGGATCTTACATCAAGATCCGTGCTTTCATATTTTCTTTTTTCTCTGTTAAATCTTAGTCGAGTGAAACATAGCCACGCCATTAAACAGAGTCTTGGGCGCCATTAATGGAGACCTTGGGTGAGAGGTGGACGGCAGATGGAGGTCAAAGAGCTCTCCTCCCGATAAGCACACGCAGGGGTCTGATCGCATGCCTCTCGTACTCAAATAGCTACCCTGCATGGTGCCTCCTAGCTAATAAAAAAAGGGGACGTGTGGCGGCACGTAAATGGTAGTAAATAGAACACCCACGGTTTCAATAATACTTGTGTTTCCGATTGTAACGTGACAACACTTGTTCCAAAATGACTTTGTTGATTGTTAATGTGTGCGCCTTCACAAATCGGACTGCAAAATTACCACAACATGTTGGTGTCCTGTCATGGCACCAAGCCAAGTATCATTATTTTCATGCGTGTTTTGGATTTACAGGAATTAAAAAACTAAGTTTCTCAATGTTTCCAGCCCAGCCACGACGCCTAGAATTTTGAATTTCATTCCCATTTCTTGCATGGAACCTAGAAATTTACCCGACGACACACATGTGATTTTCAACCAACTTTGGTGCACTAGAGCATGTGCTTGTATTTCAAATTTGAATTATGCACACAAAGGTAACACGTTCCCTCTCAGAACCACGCGCCTTCTTGAGAGAAGCTCCAGTTTGCAAGAAGCTTATACCAAAATTTGTTCCTATTTGGCCAATTTTTTTACCACAGCATGGTACTACCATGACATGACACCATGCCAAGTTTCATGATTTTAAAACCAAGTTTCTCAATGTTCTCGACCGAGCCACGATGCCCAAATGTTTGAATTTTATTCTCATTTCTTGCATGGGACCAAGAAATTCACCCGAGGACACAAATATGATTTTTCAACCAACTTTGGTGCAGGGGAGCATGTGCTTGTAGTTCAAATTTGAATTATGCACATTAAATGACCAAAAACTCAATTAATGTTTAAAAAAGGCGAAACGAGCCCGGAATAATTCCAAAATTTGACAAGGCACTCATTAGTTCTATGTTGCCTTTGTAAATAAACTCAAGGGGGACAGCGTATATCGTTTCGCACTCAAAGGTGGCATGTTCCCTCTCAGAACCACGAGCCTTCTTGAGAGAAGCTTTGGTTTGCAAGAAGCTTATACCAAAATCTGTTCCTATTCAGCCAATTTTTTTATCACAGCATGGTAGTACCATGACATGACACCATGCCAAGTTTCATGATTTTCAGACGTGTTTTGGATTTACAAGGATTTTAAAACCAAGTTTCTCAATGTTCTCGACCGAGCCGCCCAGATGTTTGAATTTTATTCTCATTTCTTTCATGGGACCTATAAATTCACCCGAGGACACGGATGTGATTTTTCAACCAACTTTGGTGCACAAGAGCATGTGCTTGTAGCTCAAATTTGACTTATGCACATTAAATGACCAGAAACTCAATTAATGTATAAAAAACGACAAACGAACCCGGAATAATTCCAAAATTTAATAGGGCACTCATGTAGTTCTATGTTGCCTTTGTAAAGAAACTCAAGGGGGGTAGCGCATATCGTTTCACAATCAAAGGTGGCACATTCCCTCTTAGAACCACGAGCTTCCAAATCGGCCCAATTTTTTACAACAACATGTTAGTGCCATGACATGACACCATGCCAAGTTTCATGATTTCCAGGCGAGTTTTGGATTTACATGAATTTAAAATCTAAGTTTCTCGATGTTCTCGGCTGAGTCACGACGCCCAGATGTTTAAATTTCATTCTCATTTCTTCCATGGGACCTAGAAATTCAACCAAGGACACACATGTGATTTTCAACCAACTTTGGTGCACCGGAGCATGTGCCTGCAGTTCAAATTTGGATTATGCACATTAAAAGTCCAGAAACTCAATTAATGTATAAAAAGGCCAAACGAACCCGAAATAATTCCAAAATTTAACAGGGCACTCATATAGTTCTATGTTGCCTTTGTAAAGAAAATCAGGGGGGAGGCAGTGTATATCGTTTCGCACACAAAGGTGACATGTTCCCTCTCGGAACCACGAGGCTTGTTGAGAGAATCTTCGGTTTTGCAAAAAGCTTATACAAAAACTTGTCCCAATTCAGCCAAAAATTATAAATATGAAAATAGGGTTTAGATTATCCCGAACATCTCGCTACCTAGACCAATAATGTACTATGATTTGAATTCAACATAAAATGGATACAAATATTTGAATTGGAGATCGTATGGTACATGTAGTTCATAGTGAAATATGATTACTGCTATATGCATGTTTTTTGTTATCAAGATAATATTTATATTATCGTATAACTTGACAACAATCATATTCAAATAAGGAAAATTGATTCAAATTTAGTCCATATGGTAGACGACAATATATATGTTCACATGGTGGAGTAAAATGTTCATATATGATGGAAGATCAAAATGTACGACTACATCAATTATAAACCCCAAGGTCACCTAACGATATATTTGAATTCAACATAACGTGGATTCAAAAACTGAAATTTGAGATCCTGGCATTTGTAATCATATAAAAAGGGACATTACTCTTTCTTCTGGTGGGAATTTATTTGTTTTTTGTTGTTGTTGAGGGAAGTGCGAGTCGATTTGGTACTGTACAGGGTAATCTTGTTCTCCCGATTTTTTTACATTTTTCTTGTAGTTTTTTCAATGGCATCTATAGCAATATAGTAAAAGGGGACATGACTCTCTTGTGTCTTGTATGAATTGTTTTTTACACGTTAAGTTTGTTCTGTCGAACAAGGAATCCGCACCTTGTTATCCCAAAATTTTCAAGCTCGAGTATCTTTTGGCTCACCTGCTTTGAAACTCCCGCCTCTTCAACCCGCGTAGCGCCTTGTTATCCCAAAATTTCGACGAGCGCGAAAACTCCCTCCGTATCGAAAATCGGTCCCGCGGCCCAGACATGCAAAATCCCCCTTCTACCCCTCAGCCGGAAATGAAGCTCCACGTCACGGTGTCAAAACCGGTGGGGGTACGCTGGTAACTTACCCCACATTTCAGACAAGTGCGTCCTTAAGCTTGGCTCCCCCTCCCTTCC
>NC_041381.1:303496946-303551940 GCF_002162155.2 Triticum dicoccoides
AAAACCCGCGAAACCCCACGCTCCTCTGTCGGCCTCCCGACCGCCGCCCAGCTGGAGTCTCTTCCCCGACTATGGCATCCACCGCAACAGCTTGCCGTCTCTCATCCACCGCACCGGATGAGGATCCGTCGTCGATCTCGTCGTCCCGCCGGATCAGCCGCCCCGTCCTCCACCTCCAAGGAGTTGCCCCAATGTTCTCCTCGCTTATCGCGCCACCTCAATCCCCACAGCGCCGTCTTGACCTGCCCCACCGAAACTGCAACACCCACACCAATTCCTCTGATGAAGCCGAGGCCAACTCGGCGCCACCAAGGAGGTTCTGCACTCACCGCTGCATTTTATCTTTTATTCGATCTCGCGGGCTGCCAGTGCTCGATACCGAGCAGCCATGGCGGGTCTCCATCGACGGCGTCGTCGCCGGCCACATCATCCACGGCATATCCCCCATGTTGTTGCTTCCTCGGCGGCGACTTCCACACCGGCACTAGCTGCAGCTGCTTTGGCTCTCGCTCACGCTGTGGCTCTATTCTTGCTATCAGTCGTGCTGCTGCACTGCTCTTGCTTTCGTTTGTGCTGCTACTCTGCTCTTGCTCTCGCTTGCACTGCTGCTGCTGTTGCACGACCTCCGACAGCTACAGGAGTTGCTGCTTTAGCACTCGTTGTGCTACTGCACGACTTGCTCTCTGCTAGTGTGTTCCCTGCTCGAGCGTCTGCTGATTTAGATCACTGCTTCTCTGCTACTAGTGCTCGAACACCCTAAACATCTATTGCAATGCTCTGCTAATAGTTCAATCAGTTTCGACAGTTAAATTCAGTTTCGATTGTAAAGTTCAGTTTCTTCAGTTAAGTTCAGAGTGAACAGTACTTACAGCATCTGTCGAAGCGGCCGTGGCGCGGCTGATGCGTTTTACATCTAGCACTTTTTGGTGATGTATTTTGCATCATCTATTGCAGATGATATTAGGGTCCCACTTCAGATTAACGTTGTTTGTCTTGTCCTGCTTCAGCCTCGCCGCCCTACACCTCACCGGAGCTGCTCCAACGACGGAACCGTCCATCACAGTGGAGCAGTACCCTGGGCGCCGTTTCCAGAGGCCTCGGATCTTCTTCCCGCCTCCGACAGTCACACCAGCATCACCATCCTCCACGTCCAACCCAATGATGCTGAGGTCCACAAGGCTATGCCAAAGAGGTTGTACAGTCGTCGCATCACTTTGTTACTCTGCATTCATGTCGATCCCTCAGGGATCCTTTGCTATGGAACTACTATTCGTGCATTTGGTTAGAAAGAGTGGAGCAAAGCAAAACTGGAGGATTTTTTTCCTTTGGTGTCTCTTTCGAAGAAAAAACGTAGGAATTTTAATATTCACTTGGACGTCCTTTTCAAATTAATATTCATGAAGAACAAAACTAATTGCATTACTGGCATAATAAGATTCTTATTTTTTCATTTTCACGTGGTTTGACTTTAATTTGACCACGTTTCTCCGTTCATGTGTTCTTCCAATTCATGTGAACCAAACACCCAGGTTGACTGAAATCCTATGTTTCCAAATGCTCTGTTTTGCACGTGCATTCCTATCCTATTCCTGTGTTTTTCCTGTCCCTGCGTTTATAGAATCCTCCAATTCTAAGGAGCCCTTACAGATTTACTTCATTTTCAGATAGGTGTCAAAGAAAGCTTTGTGTGTTATGTCATGCTCCTGTCGTGTCGTGATCCACCCCACCTGAGGTGCACCATCGACAGAAGCGTTTACTACAGCAGAGATCCCCCTACAGATTTTCTTTCGCCGCCTCAGATCATCTTCCCCATTGTCGGAAGTCACGCCAATTGCATTACCATCATCGACTGAGCAGATGAACTTGAGGACTACACAGTTCCAGAAGAGATGTCGTAGTCTTTCATGTTTGCTTACGTTATACATCGGTTATTATCACCTACTACTTTATCATTCAAACTTGAGTTTTGAAATGCCCGTTAGTCTCATATCGAGGCAGCAACGAATAGTATCTGTCTACTATCTGGTTCATCTGGGGTCTTCTATGTGGTTCATGTTGGGTGGGCAACAAACAATAGATGATCCATTGTCTATCTTTTTAAACTGAAGCTATAATCTACCTGATATCATTAGTTTTGGATCCATCCACTCGTTTCCTACCATCTGTCTTAATTTTTGCATGCACCCCTTAGGCCTTACAAAATCTAACTATTTTTTTATTATGCATGTCAGATATTGTACACAATCGTACTGAACATGTAGAGAAAAAGAGAAGACCGTTGCGTGGGAATATAATTTCATGCAGACGCCGCTCCATGGTGGGCGAAGTGGGGCCCCCTCCTGCATTTCCATATTGTATTCCAGAGGAAGATAACTGTCCAGATGGGGATTCAGAAGGAGCCGACCACGCCTGTTTACCACCTGAGGTGTTTGCTCTAACCTGGCATGCTGATGTTTGTCATATCATGCATATGGCGCCTCGCATTGCTTACATTATACATCTTATATGTCATAAGCTTAGTTTAGATTTGCTTTGTGTGAATGCCACTTGTTTGGTTTCTATATCATACTCCCACCATTATGATACGTCCATTTTGCATCATGCTTTTATATCAATATTTATTGCATTACGGGTTGTTATTACACATTATGTCACAATACTTATGGCTATTCTCTTTTATTTTACAAGGTTTAACATGAAGAGGGAGAATGTCGGCAGCTGGGATTCTGGGCTGGAAAAGGAGCAAATATTGGAAACCTATTCTGCACACATCCAAAAGTCCTGAAACTCCACGAAAGTCATTTTTGGAATTAATGATAATTATCCAGTAGAAGAAATACCTGAGGGGGGCCACCCACTGTCCATGAGGGTGGGAGGCGCGCCCACCCTTACAGGGCACGTCCCCCTGCCTCGTGGGCCCCCTGCCAGCCCTCTGGTGGCCATCTTTTGCTATATGAAGTCTTTTACCTTGGAAAAAATCATAAGCAAGCTTACGGGATGAAACTCCGCCGCCACGAGGCGGAACCTTGGTGGAACCAATCTAGGGCTCCGGCGGAGCTATTCTGCCGGGGAAACTTCCCTCCGGGAGGGGGAAATCATCACCATCATCATCACCAACCATCCTCTCATTGGGAGTGGGTCAATCTCCATCAATATCTTCACCAGCACCATCTCCTCTCAAACCCTAGTTCATCTCTTGTATCCAATCTTTGTACCAAAACCTCAGATTGGTACCTATGGGTTGCTAGTAGTGTTGATTACTCCTTGTAGTTGATGCTAGTTGGTTTATCCGGTGGAAGATCATATGTTCATATCCTTAATGCATATTAATACTCCTCTGATTATGAACATGAATATGCTTTGTGAGTAGTTATGTTTGTTCCTGAGGACATGGGTGAAGTCTTGCTATTAGTAGTCATGTGAATTTGGTATTCGTTCGATATTTTGATGAGATGTATGTTGTCTCTCCTCTAGTGGTGTTATGTGAACGTCGACTACATGAAACTTCACCATTATTTTGGGCCTAGAGAAAGGCATTGGGAAGTAATAAGTAGATGATGGGTTGCTAGAGTGACAGAATCTTAAACCCTAGTTTATGCGTTGCTTCGTAAGGGGTTGATTTGGATCCATATGTTTCATGCTATGGTTAGGTTTACCTTAATACTTCTTTTGTAGTTGCGGATGCTTGCAATAGGGGTTAATCATAAGTGGGATGCTTGTCCAAGAAAGGGTAGTACCCAAGCACCAGTCCACCCACATATTGAAGTATCAAAGTAACGAATGTGAATCATATGAGCGTGATGAAACTAGCTTGACGATAATTCCCATGTGTCCTCGGGAGCGCTTTTCTCATTATAAGAACTTGTCCAGGCTTGTCCTTTGCTACAAAAAGGATTGGGCCACCTTGCTGCACCTTATTTACTTTCATTGCTTGTTACCCGTTACCAATTATCTTATCACAAAACTATCTGTTACCTACAATTTCAGTGCTTGCAGAGAATACCTTACTGAAAACCGCTTGTCATTTCCTTCTGCTCCTCATTGGGTTCGACACTCTTACTTATCGAAAGGAGATAGATCCCCTACACTTGTGGGTCATCAATACTCTTTTCTAGCGCCGTTGTCGTGGAGTGAAGCGCCTTTGGTGAGTGGAACTTGGTAAGGAAACATTTATATAGTGTGCTGAAATTTACTGTCACTTGTTACTATGGAAACTAATCCTTTGAGGGACTTGTTCGGGGTATCTTCACCTCGACTAGTAGAGCAAAGAGTTGCTCCTCAACCTACTGAACCTACTGAAAATGTTTACTTTGAAATTCCTTCAGGTATGATAGAGAAACTGCTAGCTAATCCCTTTGCAGGAGATGGAACATTGCATCCCGATTTACACCTTACCTATGTGGATGAAGTTTGTGGATTATTTAAGCTTGCAGGTATGCCCAATGATGTTGTTAAAAAGAAGGTATTCCCTTTATCTTTGAAGGGAGATGCATTGACATGGTATAGGCTATGTGATGATATGGGATCCTGGGACTATAAATGATTGAAATTGGAATTTGACCAGAAGTTCTATCCTATGCATCTTGTTCATCGTGGTCGTAATTATATATATAATTTTTGGCCTCGCAAAGGAGAAAGTATCACTCAAGCTTGGGGGAGGCTTAAGTCAGTGTTATATTCATTCCCCGATCATGATCTCTCAAGAGAAATGATTATTCAAAACAATTATGCTTGGCTTTTTCTCAATGATCGCACCATGCTCAATACTTCTTGTGGTGGGTCTTATATGATGTAGACTACTGAATTAAAGTGGGATTTATTGGAAAGAATTGAACGCAACTCCGAAGATTGGGATTCCAACGATGGTAAGAAGTCGGGCATGACACCTAAGTTTGATTGTGTTAAATCTTTTATGGATACCGATGCTTTTCGTGGATTTAGCGCTAAATATGGACTTGACTCTAAGATAGTAGCCTCTTTCTGTGAATCATTTTCTACTCATATTGATCTCCCTAAGGAGAAGTGCTTTAAATATAATCCTCCCACTGAAGTAAAAGTAGTTGCACCTATTACAGTTGAAGAAAAGATTATCAATTATAATGATCCTATTGTTCCTACTACTTATGTTGAGAAACCACCTTTCCCTGTTAGGATAAAGGATCATGCTAAAGCTTCAACCGTTGTTCGTAAGAGTAATACTAGAACATATACACCTCCTGAGCAAATTAAAGTTTAACCTAGTATTGCTATGGTTAAAGATCTCTTGGTTGATAATATTGATGGGCATGTTATTTATTTCTGTGATGAAGATGCTAATATTGCTAGACCCGATGCTAAGAAACATAGACCTGTTGTAGGCATGCCTGTTATTTTTGTTAAAATAGGAGATCATTGTTATAATGGCTTATGTGATATGGGTGCTAGTTCTAGTGCAATACCTGTTTCCTTATATGAAGAAATTATGCATGATATCGCACCCGCTGAAATAGAAGATATTGATGTTACAATTAAGCTTGCAAATAGAGATACTATTTCACCAACGGGGATTGTTAGAGATGTCGAAATCTTGTGTGGGAATGTTAAATATCCCATTGATTTTCTTGTTCTTGGTTCCCCACAAGATAGCTTTTGTCCCATTATATTTGGTAGACCCTTCTTGAATATTGTTAATGCTAGGATAGATTGCGAAAAGGATGTTGTTACGATTGGCTTAGGAGATATGTCTCATGAGTTTAATTTTGCTAAGTTTCGTAGACAACCCCATGATAAAGAATTGCCTAGTAAGGATGAAATTATTGGTCTTGCTTCTATTGCCGTGCCTCCTACTGATCCGTTAGCACAACATTTTCTAGACCATGAAGATGATATGTTTATGAATGAAAGAAGGGAGATAGATGAAGTATTCTTTAAACAGAGTCCTATTTTGAAACATAACTTACTTGCTGAGGTCCTAGGGGATCCCCCTCCACCCAAGGGTGATCCCGTGTTTGAGCTTAAACCTTTACCTGATACTCTAAAATATGCTTATCTTGATGAAAAGAAGATATATCATGTTATTATTAGTGCTAACCTTTCAGAGCGGGAAGAGGAAAGATTATTGAAAACTCTGAAGAAGCATCGTGCTGCTATTGGATATACTCTTGATGATCTTAAGGGCATTAGTCCCACTCTATGCCAACACAAAATAAAATTGGAAGAAGATGCCAAACCAGTTAGAGATCATCAACGACTGTTAAATCCTAAGATGAAAGAAGTGGTAAGAAAGGAAATACTAAAGCTCCTTGAGGCAGGTATAATTTATCCCGTTGCTGATAGTCAGTGGGTAAGTCCTGTCCATTGTGTCCCTAAGAAGGGAGGTATTACTGTCGTTCCTAATGATAAAGATGAATTGATCCTACAAAGAATTATTATAGGTTATAGGATGGTAATTGATTTCCGCAAATTAAATAAAGCTACTAAGAAAGATCATTACCCTTTACCTTTTATTAATCAAATGCTAGAAATACTATCCAAACATACACATTTCTGCTTTCTAGATGGTTATTCTGGCTTCTCTCAAATACATGTGTCCGCGGACGATCAACCAAAGACTACTTTTACTTACCCTTTTGGTAGTTTTGCTTATAGACGTATGCCTTTTGGTTTATGTAATGCACCTGCTACCTTTCAAAGATGCATGATGGCTATATTCTCTGACTTTTGTGAAAAGATTTGTGAGGTATTCATGGATAATTTCTCCGTTTATGGATCCTCCTTTGATGATTTCTTGAGCAACCTTCATCGAGTTTTGCAGAGATGCGAAGATACTAGTCCTGTTTTGAATTGGGAAAAGTGCCACTTTATGGTTAATGAAGGCATTGTCTTGGGGCATAAAATTTCTGAAAGAGGTATTCAAGTTGATAAAGCTAAAGTTGATGCTATTGAAAAGATGTCGTGTCCCAAGGACATTAAAGGTATATGAAGTTTCCTTGGTCATGTCGGTTTTTATAGGAGGTTCATTAAGGACTTCTCTATAATCTCTAGGCCTCTGACTAATTTATTGCAAAAAGATATTCCTTTTGTCTTTGATGATGATTGTGTAGAAGCATTTGAAATACTTAAGAAATCTTTGATCACTGCACCTATTGTTCAGCCTCCTGATTGGAATTTAACCTTTGAAATTATGTGTGATGCTAGCGATTATGTTGTAGGTGCTATTCTAGGGCAAAGAGTTGATAAGAAACTAAATGTTATTCAATATGCTAGTAAAACTCTAGACACTGCATAGAGAAATTATGCTACTACTGAAAAAGAATTCTTAGCAGTTGCGTTTGCTTGTGATAAGTTCAGACCTTATATTTTTGATTCTAAAGTAACTATTCACACTGATCATGCTGCTATTAAATATCTTATTGGAAAGAAAGATGCTAAACCTAGACTTATTAGATGGGTTCTCTTGCTACAAGAATTTGATTTGCATATTATTGATAGAAAGGGAGCTGAGAACCCCGTTGCAGACAACTTGTCTAGGTTAGAGAATGTTCTTGATGACCCACTACCTATTGATGATAGCTTTCTTAATGAACAATTAGCTGTCATAAATGCTTCTCGTACTGCTCCATGGTATGCTGATTATGCTAATTACATTGTTATTAAATTTATACCACCTAGTTTCACATACAGCAAAAGAAAAAGTTCTTTTATGATTTAAGACATTACTTCTGGGATGACCCACACCTTTATAAAGGAGTAGATGGCGTTATTAGACATTGTGTACCTGAGCATGAACATGAACAGATCCTACGCAAGTGTCACTCCGAGGCATATGGAGGACACCACGCTGGAGATAGAACTGCACATAAGGTATTGCAATCCGGTTTTTATTGGCCTACTCTCTTCAAAGATGCCCGTAAGTTTGTCTTGTCTTGTGATGAATGTCAGAGAATTGGTAATATTAGTAGACGTCAAGAAATGTCTATGAATTATTCTCTTGTTATTGAACTGTTTGATGTTTGGGGCTTTGATTATATGGGACCTTTTCCTGCCTCTAATGGATATACACATATTTTAGTTGTCGTTGATTACGTTACTAAGTGGGTAGAAGCTATTCCAACTAGTAGTGCTGATCATTACACTTCTATTAAGATACTTAAATAAGTTATTTTTCCAAGGTTTGGAGTCCCTAGATATTTAATGACTGATGGTGGTTCACATTTTATTCATGGTGCGTTTCGTAAAATGTTTGCTAAGTATGATGTCAATCATAGAATTGCATCTCCATATCACCCACAGTCTAGTGGTCAAGTAGAATTGAGTAGTAGAGAGCTCAAATTAATTTTGCAAAAGACTGTTAATAGATCTAGAAAGAATTGGTCCAAGAAACTTGATGACACATTATGGGCCTATAGAACTGCATACAAGAATCCTATGGGTATGTGTCCATATAAAATGGTTTATGGAAAAGCATGTCACTTACCTCTTGAACTAGACCATAAGGCATATTGGGCCATTAAAGAGCTCAACTATGATTTCAAACTTGCTGGTGAGAAGAGGTTGTTTGACATTAGATCACCTGATGAATGGAGAACCCAGGCCTATGAGAATGCCAAGCTGTTTAAAGAAAAAGTTAAAAGATGGCATGACAAAAGGATACAAAAGTGTGAGTTTAACGTAGGTGATTATGTGTTGCTATTCAACTCTCGTTTAAGATTTTTTGCAGGAAAACTTCTCTCTAAATGGGAAGGCCCTTGCATTATCGAGGAGGTCTATCGTTCCGGTGCCATAAAAATCAACAACTTCGAAGGCACAAATCCAAAGGTGGTGAACGGTCAAAGAATCAAACATTATATCTTAGGTAATCATATAAATGTTGAAACTAATATTGTTGAAACCGTAACCCCAGAGGAATACATAAGGGACACTTTCCAGAATGTTTCAGACTCCAAAAAGGAATAGGTATGTGGTACGGTAAGTAAACCGACTCCAAAACAGTTCTAATAGCAATTTTTCTCCGTTTTGAAATATTTGAGAAAATAGGAAAATAAGTAGTCCGGGAAGGACACGACGCGTCCACGAGGATGGAGGGCGCGCCCTACCTTACTGGGCGCGCCCCCAGCCTTGTGGGCACCTCATGTGCTCTCCGGACTCCGTTTCCTCGCACGATACTTCTTTTGGTCGGTAAAAATTCATTATATAATCTCCCGAAGGTTTTGACCACCGTATCACACAAATATCCTCTGTCTTTGTTTCGAGCTGTTTTTCTGACAGATCTAGAGCATCATGACGTCACCCTCCTTCAACAATGAATACAAGGATGCCTGGCTGTTGAAGATTGAGCTGAAGAGAGAAGAACCTGGGGAGATCAACAAGGATGATGGGATCGAGAAGGCCATGGAGGATCAAGCTTCGGTGGCAGAAGAAGAAAACATCCTTCAACCTCTTCCTAAACTCTTTACCCCAACTGAGATTGAAGCTTTCAAGATGATTGAGTTAGCTTGCATACAAAACAAGTATCTCACACAGGAAAATATTTTGTTGAAGGATCATATCATCGCACTCAAGGGCATTATCCACAAACTGGAGGAGCTTTTACACTCGATGTGCGATTACCCACCATCATCATCACCACCTTCATCACCTCCAAGGACATAATCACATGGGTATGGGCACTTCCCTTGGCAAACTACCAAGCTTGGGGGAGGTGCCCCGGTATCGTATCACCATCACACTCCTATCTTTACCGGTTTACTTAGTTCGTTCCTTTTGGTAATATCTTGATCTAGTAGAATAAAGTTTTGGTATGAATTAGTTTTGTGTTTTGCTTTGTGATCCCTCTATGTAATCAAGTCCATGAGCTATATATAATAAACATTATTGTTGATCCAAGGGCTTTTCTATCTTGCTATGATCTTAAGTGCATAAGAGAATAAAAAGAAATAAAAAAGGATCATATTGATCTTATGGATAGTAATCACTTCACATATAGAGGGTATGAGGCTTAAAAGTTGTTGAGAGTTGGCAAACATAGTTTTGGTCATCGTTGCAATTAATAGGAAGTAATAAAGAAAGAGAGATTCTCACATATAAATATACTATCTTTGACATCTTTCATGATTGTTGAGCACTCATTAAAGTATGACATGCTAAAGAGTTAATGTTGGACAAGGAAGATAATGTAATGGGTTATGTTTTCTCACATCTCAGTGAAAGTATATTGTCATGGATCATTCAAACATGTTGAGCTTGCCTTTCCCCCTCATGCTAGCCAAATTCCTTGCACCAAGTAGAGATACTACTTGTGCTTCCAAATATCCTTAAACCCAGTTTTGCCATGAGAGTCCACCATACCTACCTATGGATTGAGTAAGATCCTTCAAGTAAGTTGTCATGTTGCAAGCAATAAAAATTGCTCTATAAATATGTATGACTTATTAGTGCGAAGAAAATAAGCTTTATACGATTGTGTGATATGGAAGTAATAAAAGCGACGGACTGCATAATAAAGGTTCATATCACAAGCGGCAATATAAAGTGACGTTCTTTTGCATTAAGATTTCGTGCATCCAACCCTAAAAGCACATGACAACCTCTGCTCCCCTCAGCGAAGGGCCTATATTTCACATTATGCCAGAGTCAAGGTGATCTTCACCTTTCCCTTTTTATTTTCTCCTTTGGCAAGCACCTCATGTTGGAAAGATCCTGATATATATATCCAATTGGATGTAAGTTAGCATGAACTATTATTGTTGACATTACCCTTGAGGTAAAAGGTTGGGGGGCAACACAATAAGCCCCTATCTTTCTCTGTGTCTGATTAAAACTTCATAACCATAAGTATTGCATGAGTGTCAGCAATTGTGGAAGACTAAATCATAGTTGAGTATGTGCACTTGTTGAAAAGCTCTATTCTTGACTCTTTCCAATGTTATGATAAATTGCAATTGCTTCAGTGACTGAGATTATAGTTTGTTAGTTCTCAATGAAGTTTCTGAATCATACTTGACATTGTGAATAGATTGTTACTTGAGCATTAGAAATCATATGACAAAATATATATATGTTGCTGTTATAAGAATGATCATGATGCCCTCATGTCCGTATTTTATTTTTATCAACACCTCTGTCTCTAAACATGTGGACATATTTTTCGATATCGGCTTCCGCTTGAGGACAAGCGAGGTCTAAGCTTGGGGGAGTTGATACGTCCATTTTGCATCATGCTTTTATATCGATATATATTGCATTATGGGCTGTTATTACACATTATGTCACAATACTTATGGCTATTCTCTTTTATTTTACAAGGTTTAACATGAAGAGGGAGAATGCCGGCAGCTGGGATTCTGGGCTGGAAAAGGAGCAAATATTGGAAACCTATTCTGCACACATCCAAAATTCCTGAAACTCCACGAAAGTCATTTTTGGAATTAATGATAATTATCCAGCAGAAGAAATACCTGAGGGGGGCCACCCACCGTCCATGAGGGTGGGAGGTGCGCCCACCCTTATAGGGCGCGTCCCCCTGCCTCGTGGGCCCCTTGCCAGCCCTCTGGTGGCCATCTTCTGCTATATGAAGTCTTTTACCTTGGAAAAAATCATAAGCAAGCTTACGGGACGAAACTCCGCCGCCACGAGGCAGAACCTTGGTGGAACCAATCTAGGGCTCCGGCGGAGCTATTCTGCCGTGGAAACTTCCCTCCGGGAGGGGGAAATCATCACCATCGTCATCACCAACGATCCTCTCATTGGGAGTGGGTCAATCTCCATCAATATCTTCACCAGCACCATCTCCTCTCAAACCCTAGTTCATCTCTTGTATCCAATCTTTGTACCAAAACCTCAGATTGGTACCTGTGGGTTGCTAGTAGTGTTGATTACTCCTTGTAGTTGATGCTAGTTGGTTTATCCGGTGGAAGATCATATGTTCATATCCTTAATGCATATTAATACTCCTCTGATTATGAACATGAATATGCTTTGTGAGTAGTTATGTTTGTTCCTGAGGACATGGGTGAAGTCTTGCTATTAGTAGTCATGTGAATTTGGTATTCGTTCGATATTTTGATGAGATGTATGTTGTCTCTCCTCTAGTGGTGTTATGTGAACGTCGACTACATGAAACTTCACCATTATTTTGGGCCTAGAGGAAGGCATTGGGAAGTAATAAGTAGATGATGGGTTGCTAGAGTAACAGAAGCTTAAACCCTAGTTTATGCGTTGCTTCGTAAGGGGTTGATTTGGATCTATATGTTTCATGCTATGGTTAGGTTTACCTTAATACTTCTTTTGTAGTTGCGGATGCTTGCAATAGGGGTTAATCATAAGTGGGATGCTTGTCCAAGAAAGGGCAGTACCCAAGCACCAGTCCACCCACATATCAAAGTATCAAAGTAACGAATGTGAATCATATGAGTGTGATGAAACTAGCTTGACGATAATTCCCATGTGTCCTCGGGAGCGCTTTCTCATTATAAGAACTTGTCCAGGCTTGTCCTTTGCTACAAAAAGGATTGGGCCACCTTGCTGCACCTTATTTACTTTCATTGCTTGTTACCCGTTACCAATTATCTTATCACAAAACTATCTGTTACCTACAATTTCAGTGCTTGCAGAGAATACCTTACTGAATACCACACTTGTGGGTCATCACATTCCTAAATATTTGTCTTTTTAGAGATTTCAACAAGTGACTACATACAGAACAAAATGAGTGAATCTACACTCTAAAATATGTCTATATACATTCGTATGTGGTAGTCCATTTGAAATCTCTAAAAAGACAAATATTTAGAAATGGAGGGAGTATATGGGAATTATGCAATGCCATCTTCTTTAGCCAGGCATCATATACGTGAATCATGCAATGCCATCCTGTTTAGCCAGTCATCGTATATGTGAATTGTATCATGCCATATTTTTTTCATAATGTATTTCATTTGTCAACAATGTTTATACATTCATCTACTCTTCCTATGCATCAGCCATTTGAGTCGGTCATGGGAAAACCTGGAGTGAAAACAAGGTCTTCTGAGTAATCAGTGCTACCTGTCGATGCAGATTTCTTGCTGGTTACAAATAGCTCCTCAGAGGAGAATTCAGAGACAGATGACCAGTCGTATCCCCCCCCCCCCGAGGTGCATGCTCTAACTTGGCTGGGTTATATTGCTCATATCATGCATATGGTGTCTTGCATTTCCATGTCATCTGCTTAGATTAGACATGCTTTGTGTGAATGCCTCATGTTTGCTTTCTATATCAGATATGTGAATTATGCAATGCCATGTTTTTCAGCCAGTTATCATATATGTGAATTATGCACCGCCATGTAGCCAGTCATCATATATGTGAATTATCTCATGCCATCTTTTTTTCATTACGTATTCCATTTGTCAACAATCTGTGTATATTGAACTACTCTTCATGTGTATCAACCATTTGAGCCGGTTATGGAAAAATCTGGAGTGAAAACAAGGTCTTCAGAGCAGGCAATGGTACTTGTTGAAGCATATATCTCGATGGTTACAGGGAGCTCCTCAGAGGAGGATTCAGAGACAGATGACCGGTCTATATCCCACCTGAGGTGTATGCTCTAAGTTGCAATGTTTATATTTCTCATATGATGCATATGTTGTCTTGCATTTCTTAGCTTAGACATCATATGCACAATATTGAATTCCATCTGCTTAGTTTAGAGATCATACATGCGAGTGCCAGCTGCTTAGTATATGAATCAATTATGTCAATTATATCATGCCATCATGTATACTTAGACAACATGTATGTGAATTATTTCATCCCAACCTATTTTAGAAAGACATGTTTTGTCATGTCATCCTGTTTAGATACTCATCATATGTTGAATTATGCCATTATATCCTGTTAAGGTATCCATCATATATCTGAAACTATGTCATGCTATCATGTTTAGTTAGGCATCATATATGTGAAATTGTGTCATGCTGTCCTGTTTGGTTAGACAACATATATGTGAATTACCACATATGTCTATCATATAATCTGTACGTTCAATTTCTTTTCTTGTTTATCAGCCATTTGAATTGGAGGGGGTGATGGCAGTATCTAAGGGAGCAAAAACCCGTTCTTCACAAAAGACAGTGCTACCCGTTGATGCAGATAGAACCATGGTTGTACTGGCCCACAAACTAGCCCCACCACACATAATCGACACTCTTCCAGATTGCACACTTACACCGTTGGGCAGAGAACCAGCTACAACCCATCTAACCGCAACCCCAGCAGATAGTAACCCACTTCTAGTTGACAAAGCACCATGTCCACCACAAAGTACCCCCACACGAGCAGTTTGTAAAGCTACTGCAGTGCCCAAAGCATGAAGACCACCACAGCTAACCCGAACTCCATGTGTAAAGCAGAAGAGCAACTTTTCTCAGGTCAGCTTCCGTAGCTATGGTCCATACTCCTTTGTTGTTGCATCACTGTATTTACTCATACCAACTACTTCCAAATTTGAAGGATCCAATTGAAACTCCAATGGCGCAATAGGTATGTTTTAAACCTATTTCTTTAACTGGATTGATGTTCTAACTTCTTGCTCTATGTTGATTTCAGTTTAAGTTGTATAAACAGTTATGTTCTCATGTGATGCAGATTACAAGTGTTGCCAATGTTGTGTAGTTTCTCACACTTATATTCTGTCTATGCTGTCATGTCTTAAAAATATATGAGTTGAATTGTGTCTCTATATTGATTAGGCAACATAAACTAGAATGATATGGACAATACAGTGACCATAGGACATGGATATATGTTTGTTTCATGATGGTATCCTGTCCACCTTACTACTGAACCGGTTTACCAAAATGAGTTTCGTATACTACAAGCTAAACCTGTGATGTGTCTGCTTGTTTCTCTTGTAGTATGCAAATAGAATATTGGAGAAGAGCACCCCACTATGCAATGGTAGAGAAAGTAATGTAGATAAGGTTTAAGATAGTGAGACAACCCTGTTGGTCTCCAAGAAAGGTGATAAAAACGATCTTGTGGATAGTGAGAAAACCCCATAGTCATGTGTTGATGTAGTGTTCGAGTTACTGGCCAGTACCGCTGGCACAAGCTCTTCGAACTCGCTGCCTGAATCACTTCGGCTTCTTCAGTCTCAGCTACAAGCTGAAAGGCATCAGCCAGCTGTGCTGCGGCAAGAAGTCGAAGGACTGGGGAAGTCCCTGTAGAATTCAGATGCGTACTTTTGTGTGCAACAACAAGCGCTGGAGGATTTAAGCGCCAAACAAGAGAAAGTTAATAAGCTTGCTAAGCATCTTGCCAGCATTATGGGTACCCAGGATATTGTTTCTTGAGCTCTTCTGAAGTGGTTTCAGTTCTGGACTTGTTTTGTTGTGGCGTTTATATGCTGCTTTGTTCCCTATATTTGCAATGGTGGCGAACTTTGATGCCCAGTGGATGTAATATGTGTAAGAGCCGTGATAGCCTAGCGTAAGTTGCTTGCTTATTTATTTCCTTGTTGTCTTGTTTATTTGTTTGCTTGTAGTCAGTGCAGTTCTTTTTCCACGGTTTTCTAGTGGCCGCAATAACCTATTTTTTAAAACTAGGCTACAATAACCATGGGCTACATATTTACTGTAGTGACACTGGGCCTCCTACCGGCCGTAGAAACAATGGGCCTTCTATGGGCCGTATCATCAATGGGCCTTATATGGGCCGTATGATTGATCCGCCAAACATGGGCCAATAACAGACCGCATTATAGCCGTAAACGGGATAGAGTTGGAATCGTCCGTTCATGGGCCGACCATAACAGGCCGTCGTTAATAGGTTGTATTTGATGATGATATGAAAACGGTCCAACGTATTAACGGGCCACAAACGGGCCGACTGTAACAACGGGCTGAATTTGGCCCACAAGCAGAAAATGACAGTAACGAGCCGTAAGTAACCGAATGCTGGAAGTGAGCCCAAGAATAAATGGGCCCTGAGAAGGCCGAAAGATAACATGGGCTGGAAATGGCCCAATGGAATAATGGGCCATTAATGGATATAAAGTGATACACTACTCATTACGGGCCAGTTTTAGCACGGGCCATTAATGGGCCAAGAGTTACAAAGGGCCTCATTGGGCCGAAAGACGTCATGGGCCATACATGGGTCGGAAGTTAAAATGGCTGGAATCATATTGGACGGCCCAGATGACGCTTTTGGGCCTAATTCAGATAGGCCGTAATGGGCCCTGTGTTAGCGGGTTGTATATGGGCTAGATGCGAGTAGGCCGTTAACAGGCTTTCCGTGGGCCGGGCCGCCACCTTTTGGCCAAGTCAAACCAGCCGACCTTTTCACAGGAATGGGCCTCTGTTGGGTCGTGCCACGTGTCAACGTATCATAGGCGCCTTCGATCCAATGAGTGGATGACATCTGTCCCAACGGTGAGATGGCACGTGTTTACTCCAGCCAATGATGATTTTACACATGGAAAATCCCCATTGGTCGGGGCTATTAACGGGTTATCGGATCCAAAACCGGACCCGATAGCTTAACCGTGTTCCATTATGGTGGATGCCACGTGTCGGTCACCCTTGATGAAAGCACTTCTATGACGCGCGAGTTATCATCATGGAAGTGGCCACTTCCGTGATGATAATTTTGGTAATGTCATGGAACACTTCTACGACAACACAGGTATGACTATCTTGATTCTGTCATAAAATCGTCATGGATGTACATGCATGACAGAAAACATGACCTACTATGACAAACACGTATCATCACGGAAGTGTTTTCTTTGTAGTGACGAGACATGGCTACTACCTCAAATGGAGTCGCTTTGCATACTCAGGTACCAAGGAGTTAGCCATGGAGAAGCTAAGAAGCAAGGAGAATCGGAAGCGGAAGACATGCATGAAGATGAAGAAGAAATCATCCAAGTCTTAGGCTGGCCGGACGATCCGGATGAGGTCCCGGACGATCCAGAACCCAGTCCGGACGATCCGGATAATGTGCCCGAAGACACCCAAGCTGGACCCCGAAGCCGGACCATCCGGACGGGCACACGGATCATCTGGACCCCAGTCGGACATTCGGACCCCCCTCCAGACATCCGGGCCGTCGTCGCCGTTGTCTGCCCCTTCGACTCATCCGGGCCATCCCCCGAATCATCCGGACACTGACCCGGATCATCCGGCTACCCATCCGGATCATCCGGAACCCCGTCTGCGTGCGTGTGTTGGGTCGAGGCCCATGTACCCCTTCGCCCCCTTTGCCTATATATACGACTCCTCCACCTCTCTTCTAGGGTTACCATTGTGATAGCTCATATTTGAGATAGAGCTTTGCTCATCCACTTGGTTATTTCTCCATCGGAGTTGAGCGCCTCTTCGGAGAAGATACCCCAAGCGGACTCAAGACCCCATCATGGGAAGACCTTCAAGACCTCCTCTCGGAGAAGAACTACCGCCACTTGTATCGTCCCTTGTTGGATTCGGATCATGTATCTCTTTGTGTTTCGAGGATCTAGCATATGTGTGACCATCTCTTGTTGGTTGAGTGATTTCTCTCGTGTTTCCCTCGCGTTCCCTTTGATTTCCCCCTCCAATCGTGAAAGATCGGGCATCTAGGGTTCTACCCTACATCATCCTGGTATCATGAGCCACGTTGATCACATATTTGGAGCCCTACCCTTTGTTTTCTAGCTTGATTTTGTTGTTTTCGTCCTAATCTAGAAATCCCCACAAAAATAGCCCCGCAATTTTTTTTGTGATTTGTTGGTTTTGATGATGTTTTGTTGATTTTGATCTATGAATTCGTTGCGTTGCAAGTGGATCTTGCCTTTCCCCGCCATCTCACCCTCGAAATCCATCCAACCATGAAATCCTCGAATTTCTCCCCGTTTTCGAGTTCATCCCGAGCCATTCTCGTGCGCAGTTGACGTGCCTGAATCATCCGGACCTTGACCCGGATCATCTGGACACTGAGCCAGATCATACGGCTCCTGGCCCGGATCATCCGGCTATCTTTGTCGAAACTGCATTTTCTGCAATTTTTGACCACCGCCACCTATGCCTTCCGCATACCCACTTCGACCACCACCACCTAAACTCTGCCAACCCGATGACATACCACACGGTACAACCATTTGACTTTCATTTTGAGAATTTGAGTTGTGGCTCCCGTGTCCTATTGTGTTTCGGCTATATAGATATGGCGAGACATCAACATCACCACGCTCATCTTTGTCGAGGACTCATCATCGCTAAGGACGGTAATCCCAATGACATCTTTGTCTATGTTTTGCCATTGCATTGATAACCACTATAGCCTTACTTTTGCGTTGCCTACCCATCGAGACTAGCCTTTGAGTATTGCCGGCAACATGACTTGTGCACATTAGTGATCATACTTCCCATAGCATACATACCATACCATTGTGGTGCATATCTTGGTATCATCTCTTGTGTCACAAAGTTGTCATCGCATACACAATTGCTATCTTGGTTTGTGAAGTTTTGCATGAGAAAAGAGCTCAAAAGAGAAAGAGCCAAACAAGCTTTGAAGCAAAAGGAAAAGATAAGCAAAGAGCTTATAAGCAAGAACCATAGCATCATACTACTTTAAGATAGTAATATTCGATCATCTTGGATCATATCACAGGAATACCATACATATAGCATACTTGGGATAGAACTCGTTGCATTTTTTCTTAGTAGGTAGTGCACAAGTTTCGTATTCGCCTATTGTGCAATCGTGCTAGCGTATTTCTAGTGTTGTGCAACAAGAGCATTTTCATGGATTCCACATTTTGGCTTATTTTTTGTTTGCACAACCCCACTTATCTATTTGCGTGTGTGTTTCCATGTACCACTACTTGCTTGGTATACTTGTTGCATCTGCGAATTTGCGTATCTTTTTCAACATCGATGAGTCTAGCTAACAATTGTATCAAATTTTGTACCACCATCCTAACCGAGCTCCACCATAAGCTTTTACTTGTGTAGGTGTGAGAACTGACAAGAATTGGTACCAATTGTGCTATTTCCTTGTTCCACATTTGAGTGATCATTGATCCATCTTCAACATCGGTCAAGGTACATTTGGTATAAGTTCTTCTCTTTCTCCCACTCACACATTTGCTTGTGATGATGGATAGGCCAAGTTCTTCTACCAACCCACTCTTCATTGAGCACGACGACGACATGTCATCCTATGTCACCAAGAGCCACCTCTTTGGTGCACAACGAGCTTTGCATCAAGAACAACAAGCAACGAGAGACCGCATTGACAATCTCGCCACAAACTTGTGACTCTCCGAGCAACGAACAAGAGACTACTTCGACAACAAGCTCGATGCTCACAAACAAGAGAACGATGCAAGAATGGACGAGATCCATGCCTTATTTGTGAACCACCATTCTTCCACTTCTTCCTACTCAAGACAGAGCCGCTCGACTCGTCACTCCGACGACACCCTCTCTAGCTCAAGTACACCAACATCGAACACTCTACCTCGAGCCGCGCGTCAAGACCATCAAGCATATCGCAATCCTCTACACGGCAATCATCCACAAGAGCAATTCGATGAGCAAGCACATCGTCATCGTCAACACCAAGATCCTTTTGCACAAGCTTAAGAAAGGCAACGTCAACGTCTCTAAGAGAGCGAGCACGACAACATCGAGACGAACAAGACGCCGAGGCTCAATGTCAAGAACAATGACTACGCGAAGCTCAAGCACTTGAGGCGCAATGTGCCCTCCGAGAGTCAAGTCGAGCCATAGCCATGCGCAACCGGAAAAATCGCAAGTACCGATAAGCACTTCGCGAAGAAGTTCAAAAGAGGAACTATGAAGCAAGAGTGCATTGTCAAGTTCCTCAAGCTCCTCCACAAGTTCCTCAAGCTCCTCCACAAGCTCGACAAGCTCCTCCACAACCTCAAGTTCATCAAGAGCAAGATGACTATGGAAATCCTCCACGCCAAGAGCAACATGAGGTTTATAATCCTCCACATCAAGGGTGTCATCATCACCCTCGACCCCAACACAATGAAGAGCAACGCTATGGCAAGCTCAAGTTCACCATGCCCAAGTTCAATGGAGGAAATGATCCCGAAGAGTACCTATCATGGGCATTGAAGGTCGACAAAATATTTCGCTTGCACAACTATGAGGAAGAGAAGAAGATCGCTATGGCATCCCTTGAGTTCCAAGACTGTGTGATCATATGGTGGGAACAAGTCCTTGAGCGTCGAGAAGCAAGAGGTGAACCACCAATCACCACATGGGAGGAAACAAAAGATGCCATGCGAGCACGCTTCGTGCCAACCTAATACAACCGTGATCTCTTCAAGAAGCTCCAACTCCTCAAACAAGGAACAAAGACCGTTGAAGAATACTACAAGGAAATGGAGATAGCCATGATAAGAGCCAATGTCATGGGAGATGATGAACAAACTATGGCCCATTTCTTGAATGGCCTCAATCATCCCATCAAGAAGATTGCCGACTTTCAACCCTACTCCAACCTCATTGAGCTTGTGCATCAAGCTACCAAAGCGGAACGTCAAGTGCAAGATGACTTCAAGTACGCCAAGTACTCGTCCAAGAGCTACAGCTTCTCCAACACCCAAGCTTCAACGACTTCAACACCTTCTACCTCAACCAAGACATCTACAAACAACGGCGACAAGTCGAATTACAAGAAAACTTCGACAACCTCAAGTCGTCCTCCTACTACAAGCAACTTCAAGTCGCGCACTTCATCATCTACTCCAACCGATGAGACCATCAAGACAAGTTCCATCAAGTGTTTCACATGCGGCGGTGGCCACAAGTCCTTTGAGTGTACCAACAAGCGCACCATGATCCTCAACAACGACGGAACCTATGACTCCACGAGTGAAGAGGAAATGGAAGCCCTTGAGCAAGTGTCCATGCACCGGCGCGTGAATGAAGATGAAGATGATCAAGTCTTTTGTGATGAGGATTCAAGCCCCACTCTCGTTGTCTCCATAGTCTTGACTCTCCAACATCAACAAGATCAAGACCAAAGATACCATATCTTCCACACCAAGGCCGACATCAATGGAAGGTCCATCAAGGTCATCATCGACGGAGGGAGTTGTCACTATTTAGCAAGTGAAGAACTATGCTCCAAGCTCCAATTGGTCAAAATGAAGCACCCGCACCCCTACAAGGTTCAATGGCTAAGCAATTCTGGCACTATCCAAGTCGAGCATACGGTCCAAGTCTCATTTAATATCGGAGCATATGAAGACACTTTGGAGTGTGATGTCGTCCCGATGTCCGTTTGCCATCTCCTTCTTGGTCGACCATGGAAATTTGACCGCGGCGTCATCCACAACGGACGTACCAATCACTATATCTTCAAAGATGAAAGGAAAAGAGTACGTGCTATGACCTATGTCTCCAAGTCAAGTGATAGCCGAAAAGCAAGCCACCCATCATGGAGAAAAGAGTGAGAGAGTGACCCACCCAAATGAGAGTGAGCGCCACAAGCCAAAATCGAGTGCCTCCACAATGAGCGACAAGAAGAACTTAGTTCTATTTGCCACCAAAAGTGAGAAGATAGAGGCGTGTGAGAACCCATTGTCGGTGCCAAAACCGGCAGATCTCGGGTAGGGTGTCCCGAACTGTGTGTCTAAGGATCAAAGGTAACAAGGAGGCAGGGGACATAATGTTTACCCAGTTTCGGGCCCTCTTAATGGAGGTAATACCCTACTTCCTACTTGATTGACTTTGATCAGTATAGGGGTTACAAGAGTTGATCTACCTCGAGATCGTAATGGCTAAACCCTAGATGTCTAGCCAGTATGATTGTGTTCACCCCTAAGGACTAAACCCTCCGGTTTATATAGGCATCGGAGGGGACTAGGGTCATACAAAGTCGGTTCATAGAGGAAGGAAACTACACATCCGCAGGACAAGCTTGCCTTCCATGCAAAGGAGAGTCTCATCCGGACACGGGAGAAGGCCTTCGGTTTTGCGTCTTCATGGCCCGTCAGTCCGGCCCACGTCTCATAGGCTGGCTCTTCGAGGACCCCATAATCCAGGACTCCCTCACCCATCAAGTGTTATGCACTATGTCCTTGTGTGCAAGGACGAGGCACCAAAAACTAACACCTCTCATGATCTACCTTTAGTGTTGTCTTCTCTTTTGCAGGAATTCCAAGATGTTTTCCCCGACGAGCTACCTCCGGGCCTACCTCCTCTACGAGGCATTGAACACCGAATCGACCTCATCCCTGGAGCACCCTTACCTAACAAGGCTCCCTACCGCGTCAACCCCGAGGAAACTAAGGAGATCCAACAGCAAGTACAACAACTCATCAACAATGGTCAAGTACGTGAAACCTTGAGTCCTTGTGCCGTTCCGGTCATCCTAGTCCTAAATAAATATGGTACTTATCACATGGTTTCCGATTGTCGTCCCATCAATGCTATCACCGTTCGATATCGTTACCCTATTCCACGTGTAGATGATATGCTTGATGAACTTAGCGGAGCCGCCATCTTCTCTAAGATTGATCTTAAGAGTGGCTACTATCAAATATGCATCCAAGAAGGTGATGAATGGAAAACCACATTTAAGACCAAATTTGGCTTATATGAATGGCTAGTTATGCCAATGGGTTTATCCAAAGCACCCGGTACTTTCATGCGAGTCATGCACTTTGTCCTTCGTCCCTAAATTGGTGTATTTGTTGTGGTCTATTTTGATGATACTCTTGTCTTTAGCAAATCCCTCAAAGATCATGTCACCCATCTTAGAACCGTGTTGCAAACCCTTAGGAAAGAGCGCCTTTATGCTAATATGGAAAAATGCCTTTTGGTGTCGATAAGCTTGTTTTCTTGAGTTTCGTTGTGTCTTCTAAGGGTGTTCATGTAGATGAATCTAAGATCAATGCTATTAAAACTTGGGCCCCACCAACCAACTTGCAACAAGTGCGTAGTTTTCTTGGTTTATCCGGTTTCTATTGTCACTTTGTGAAGGATTTTAGCACCATTGCTTCACCTTTACATTCTTTGAGTCAGAAAAATGCGCCATTTGTTTGGGGACCATCCCAAGATACCACATTTAATGAGCTTAAGAATTTGCTTACGCATGCTCCCGTGCTTGCATTACCCAACTTTGACAAACCTTTTGAAATTCATTGTGATGCTGGTGGTAATGGCATAGGAGGTGTGTTAACGCAAGAAAAGCGCCCCATAGCATACTTTAGTGAGAAACTTTCTGGAGCGCAACTTAATTACCCCATCCATGAAAAAGAGCTATATGCTTTAGTGCGAGTTTTGCATGAATGGGAACATTATCTTCGCCCTCACGAATTTATCATTCATACCGATCATGAAACACTTAAGTACTTAAAAGGAAAAACTAAGTTCAACAAGCGTCACGCTAAATGGAGTGAATTCATTGAGCCATTTCCTTATGTCGTCAAGTGCATCAAGGGTAAGGAAAATGTAGTGGCGGATGCTCTTTACCGCATATGCACGCTTGTCACTAAACATGAATTGAATGGCATTGGCTTTGAGCACATAAAAGACTTGTATATGCATGATCCTACTTTTGCTATTCCTTATGCCAAGTGTTTGACACATACATCTTGGGAACGATATTACATCATGGATGATTATCTTATGAGAGCTAATAAACTTTGCACTCCCGAGTCTTCTCTTCGTTTGCTCCTTTTGCAAGAGGCTCATGGAGGCGGACTCATGGGACACTTTGGACGTGACAAGACATTCGCGACGGTCTCAAAGAACTATTTTTGGCCCAAGATGTTCCGCGATGTCTCACGTTTCACCAACAGATGCTCTACATGTCGCAAAGCTAAGTCAAAAGCTCAATCCCATCGTCTTTACATGCCCCTTCCTATTCCTTATCAACCTTGGGAAGACATTAGCATGGATTTTGTACTTGGTTTGCCTAGGACTCAAAATGGAAAGGATTCCATGTTTGTTGTTGTGGACCGATTCTCTAAGATGGCTCATTTTATCCCATGCAACAAGATAGACGATGCTTCACATATCGCAAATCTTTTTTGTAGGGAACGCTTGCGCCTCCATGGAGTACAAAGACAATTGTCTCGGACCGCGACGTCAAGTTCTTGAGTTACTTTTGGAAGACTCTATGCACCAAGCTCGGAATCAAGCTCTTGTTCTCTTCGGCATACCATCCTTAAACCGACGGCCAAATGGTGGTGATGAACCAAACACTCTCCACTCTACTAAGCGTGTTGATCAAGAGGAACATCAAGTAGTGGGAGGAGTGCCTAACTATCACCGAGTATGCCTACAACCGTGCAAGACACTCCACAACCGACAAGTCCCCTATCGAGGTCGTTTATGGTTTCAACCCGTTGTCCCCATTGGACATTCTTCCTCTTCCACTACAAGAGTGCACCAACATGGACGCGAGTGCAAGAGCAAGCTACATCAAGAAGATGCACGAAGATACAAGGAACACCATCTAGCGCCAAGTACAACGACTCGTGACCAAGCTCAACATCAACAAGCAACCCATGATATTCAACATTGGAGGTCTTGTGTGGCTACACCTTCATAAGGACCGCTTCCCCAACGAATGCAAGTCCAAACTTCTACCACGAGCCGATGGACCCTTCAAGGTGCTAGCACGCTACAACAACAATAACACTTACAAGATTGACCTCCCAAGCGACAAGTACAACATGAGCGACATCTTCAATGTGAAAGACATTTCGCCATACCATGGTGATGAAGCTTTCGATCCGAGGTTGGATCTTTCCCAAGGGGGAGATGATGCGGAGCATCCCACGATCATCCCCATGGACTTATCTACGTCTCCTACAACACCACTTGGACCAATGACAAGAGCACGTGCAAGAGCTCTCGAAACCGAGGTGACATCACTCCTCTCACAACTACCTTTAGAATCACACGAGACATGTCTACTACCTCAAATGGAGAAGCTTTGCATACTCAGGTACCAAGGATTTAGCCATGGAGAAGCTAAGAAGCAAGGAGAATCGAAAGCGGAAGACATGCGTGAAGACGGAGAACAAATCAACCAAGTCTCAGGCTGGCCAGACGATCTTGACGAGGTCCCGGACGATCCGGACAGAGCCCGGACGATCCGGACCCTGGTCCGGATGATCTGGATAATGTGCCCGAAGACACCCGAAGCTGGACCCCGAAGCCGGACCATCCGGATGAGCACCCGGATCATCCGGACCCCAGCAGGACATTCGGACCCCCTCCAGACATCTGGGCCATCACCGCCGCCGCCTGCCCCTTTGACTCATCCGGGCCATCCCCCGGATCATCCAGACACTGACCCGGATCATCCGGCTACCCGTCCGGATCATCTGGACCCCCGCCTGCGTGCGCGTGTTGGGCCGAGTCCCATGTACCCCTTCACCCCCTTTGCCTATATATACGACTCCTCCAACTCTCTTATAGGGTTAGCATTGTGATAGCTCATATTTGAGATAGAGCTTTGCTCATCCACTTGGTTACTTCTCCATCGGAGTCGAGCGCCTCTTCGGAGAAGATCCCCCAAGCGGATTCAAGACCCCATCACGGGAAGACCTTCAAGACCTCCTCTCGGAGAAGAACTACCGCCACTTGTATCATCCCTTGTTGGATTCGGATCATGTATCTCTTTGTGTTTCGAGGATCTAGCATATGTGTGACCATCTCTTGTTGGTTGAGTGATTTCTCTCGTGTTTCCCTCGTGTTCCCCTTGATTTCCCCCTCGTGTTCTTCGTGTTCTTCGTAGGATCCCCTCTAATCGTGAAAGACTGGGCATCTAGGGTTCTACCCTACATCATTTTATTTCTACACAAAAATAACACCATGGCAATTCTGCTGAAAACAGCGTCAGTCCGGGTTAGTTCCATTCAAATCATGCAAACTAGAGTCCAAAACAAGGGCAAAAGTGTTTGGAAAAGTAGATATGTTGGAGACGTATCACGGCCCCGGTATATAAAGGAGGGAGGGAGAGGAGGCTGGCCCTAGGCGCGCCCCAAGTAGGAGGAGTCCTACTTGGG
This sequence comes from Triticum dicoccoides, assembly GCF_002162155.2. Taxonomy (NCBI): domain Eukaryota; kingdom Viridiplantae; phylum Streptophyta; class Magnoliopsida; order Poales; family Poaceae; genus Triticum; species Triticum dicoccoides. The sequence continues at coordinate 303,522,958 of NC_041381.1, forward strand.
GTCCTAGTAGGATTTGCCCCCCCCCCTTCCTTTTACCGGAGGGGGAAAGGGGGAAGGAGAGAGGGGAGGAGAAGGAAAGGGGGGCTGAGGGAGTCCTGGATTAGGAGGTGTCCGGATAGCCGAACTATCACCTTTGGCCGGACTCCTAGACTATGAAGATACAAGATTGAAGACTCCATCCCGTGTCTGGATGGGACTTTCCTTGGCGTGGAAGGCAAGCTTGGCGATACGGATATGTAGATCTCCTACCATTGTAACTGACTCTGTGTAACCCTAGCCCTCTTCGGTGCCTATATAAACTGGAGGGTTTTAGTCCGTAGGACGAACAACAATCATACCATAGGCTAGCTTCTAGGGTTTAGCCTCTCTGATCTCGTGGTAGATCTACCCTTGTACTACCCCTATCATCAATATTAATCAAGCAGGAGTAGGGTTTTACCTCCATCGAGAGGGCCCGAACCTGGGTAAAAACATCGTGTCCCTTGTCTCCTGTTACCATCCACCTAGACGCACAGTTCGGGACCCCCTACCCGAGATCCGCCGGTTTTGACACCGACATTGGTGCTTTCATTGAGAGTTCCTCTGTGTCGTCATCTTTAGGCCCGATGGCTCCTCCGATCATCAACAACGATGCGGTCCAGGGTGAGACTTTTCTCCCCGGACAAATCTTCGTATTCGGCGGCTTTGCACTGCGGGCCAATTCGCTTGGCCATCTGGAGCAGATTGAAAGCTGCGCCCCTGGCCATCAGGTCAGATTTGGAAGTTTGAACTATACGGCTGATGTCCGCGGAGACTTGATCTTCGACGGGTTCGAGCCACAGCCAAGCGCGCCGCACTGTCATGATGGGCATGATCTAGCTCTGCCGCTGGACAGTGCCCTGGAGGCCGCACAAGTGTCCACTCCGACCCTTAGCTCGGAGCCGAATGCGCCGATCGAGGACGGGTGGCTGGACACCGCCTCGGGGGCTGCTATCTCTACAGCGATTGCGCTAAACACCAACCCTGTCCTTTGCAAAGCTCGTGACTCCAAGGTGACGGACTCCTCTCCAGACTCCGAACCTTCCGCACCCCTGCCGATCGAATCCGATTGGGCGCCGATCATGGAGTTCACCACCGCGGACATCTTTCAGCACTCGCCCTTTGGTGACATCCTGAATTCACTAAAGTCTCTCTCTTTATCAGGAGAGCCCTGGTCGGATTATGGTCAGCAAGGTTGGGATGCGGACGATGAAGAAATTCAAAGCCCACCCACCACCCACTTTGTAGCCACTATCGAAAGTTTAAACGACGTGCTCGATTTCGACTCTGAAGACATTGACAGTATGGACGACGATGTAGGAGGTAAGCATGAACCAGCACCTATAAGGCACTGGACAGCCACCTCATCTCACGATGTATACATGGTGGACACAACTAAAGGAAGCGACGACGAGGAACAACGGGACGCCACGAGGGATCATTCCCTCGAAAAGCAGTCAAAACAGCAACGTAAGCGCCGCTCAAAATCCCGCCTCGACAAAGATAGCAGCCATACAGACCCAGCCATAGAGCAGGGCGAACCGGTGGATGACGAACATGCCATCACGCAACCGTCCAAACAGGACAACCTGGATAAACAATACGTCCCCAGCAAAGATAACAGTCCGGATGATCTCACGCCGGACAAGTCGCTAGAGCAGAAGAACCTCCACAAAAGGCTCGTCGCCACTGCGCGTAGCTTGAAAAAGCAGAAGCGGAAGCTCAAAACAGCGAAAGATGCGCTCAGAATCAGATGGAGCAAAGTACTCAACACCGCAAACAAATACGGCGATAGTCGCCAAACAAAGAGCTACCCGAATCAAAAACTACTTCCCGAATTTGATGAGGAGGTCGTAGAGCCCCCGCAATCAAAAAACAAGGAGACCACTAGGTCGGATTGACGACCCCATGGCAAACATAGAATGGCAAACGGCGCCGCACACAAGCCGGCATGTGATCCGCACACGGATTTGCATCAAAAAGATGGCCCAGTTAGATCTATCTACGGGCCAAGAAAGCAAGCTCTAGTAAGCAATGCAACACATCAAGTATCCGACTATTACGGTACACCTAAATATAGGGGTGCCGCACACCCCCTATGTTTCACCGATGAGGTTCTGGATTATGAGTTTCCAGCGGGATTCAAGCCCGTAAACATAGAGGCATACGACGGAACAACAGACCCCAGAGTCTGGATTGAGGATTACATCCTCCACATACACATGGCTAGAGGAGATGACCTCCACGCCATAAAATACTTACCCCTCAAGCTCAAAGGGCCAGCCCGGCATTGGCTAAAAAGCCTCCCCGAAAACACCATTGGAAGTTGGGAAGAGCTAGAGGATGCTTTTCGGGCAAATTTTCAAGGGACATATGTCTGACCTCCGGATGCAGACGATTTAAGTCACATAACTCAACAACCCGGAGAGTCAGCCCGAAAATTCTGGAACAGATTCCTTACTAAAAAGAACCAAATAGTCGACTATCCGGACGCCGAAGCCTTAGCAGCTTTCAAACACAACGTCCGAGACGAATGGCTCGCCAGACACCTCGGCCAAGAAAAGCCAAGAACAATGGCCGCATTAACAAGCCTCATAACCCGCTTTTGCGTGGGAGAGGATAGCTGGCTGGCAAGATGCAGTACCAGCGGCCCAAGTACATCCGAAGTCAGGGATGGAAACGGGAAACCACGACGCAGCAAGGACCAGCGCCGGACCAAGGGAAACAGCCCAAAGAGCACGGCAGTCAACGCCGGATTCAAAAGCTCTCGGCAGAATCATAAAAAACTGCCCCTTAAGGATAACAGGGACGAGCTATCTAACTTAAACAAAATCTTGGACAAGATATGCCAAATCCATAGTACTCCCGGGAAGCCTGCAAACCATACCCATAGAGATTGTTGGGTCTTCAAGCAGTCCGGCAAACTCAATGCCAAACACAAGGGGCTCGACACACCAAGCGAGGACAATGACGAACCCCACAAGCAGAGCACCGGAAAACAAAAGAATTTCCCACAAGAAGTCAAAACAGTAAACTCACTTCACGTGACAAAAGGGAAAAATAGAGCGGTGCCCATAGAGGTACTCGCCATACGGCCTATCCCAGAGGAGTCCCGCAACTGGTTGTTAAAACCAATCACCTTCGACCATCAGGATTACTCTAGAAGTATCCGAATGCAGGATGGACTGCCTTGATATTAGATCCGATAATTGACGGACTCCAATTTACACAAGTCCTAATGGACGGCGGCAGTGATCTAAACCTGCTATACCAGGACATAATCCGCAAAATAGGGATAGACCCAACCAAAATTCGCCATAGCAACACTTCCTTTCAAGGGGTAATGCTAGGCCCATATGCCCATTGTACGGGCTCTCTACTACTAGAAGTTGTGTTAGGGTCACCCAACAACTTCCACCGCAAAAAGTTAACCTTCCACCTCGCCCCATTTACAAGTAGCTACCAAGCACTACTGGGACGCGAAGCTTTCGCCCGCTTTAACGCAATACCGCATTATGCATCCCTTACACTTAAAATGCCCAGTCCGCGAGGCATCATCTCCTTAAAGGGAAATATCGAGTGTTCCTCGAGCGCGGAAGATTGTATGACTACCTTGATAGCCACACACTAAACCAGCTTCATTAATCAAAGCACCTAAGCAGGTCGTTCAAACCCCGGACACGGTTGGACGAGTCCGGCGTAAACATACAAGGGCTTACTAGCCGCATACCCCCGCACAAGGGGCTCCGCGCATGTACAACAAGAGACAATAAAGCTCAATTTTATTCATTCTTTGAATTGTACTTTGTTTATTTTAACATACATTTTCGCACGATCTTTTTCAACTAAGTTCCTCTCTTTTACAGATGAACACCGTGCTACACCCGTCCAGGATACGGCACAACAGAGACACAGGCGCAGACGTGCAGTAGGGACCCGTGACAAGGATTCTTTTCAGATTAAGACCCTGCGTAAACCTTTTTTACTGTCTCTTGTTGATACACATCCCCTGGTTTCTTGCTATAACCAAGGAGGAGGCTGACGTTTTGGCATGGGCCACGTCAAAATTTTGCGTGTACCTGGACACCAGGGGCTTATTACCAAGGGCGTTGTTCGGCCCGTTTTCATAAAGACCGAATACCTTAGGGAGTGTTCGGCGTCTCGAGTTAGGCCTTATATGCATCAGCTCCGAATCATGTCTTTGGTCAAATGTTGGGTTTTCCCGGCTCCTGTGTTTTGCTGCCTTACTTTCCGCTCTATCGGCTAAGGCGGCACCAGGAGAACTACTGCGATTGTGCCCCGGTTCGGCCAGGCAAGCACCTCAGTAGAGAAAGTCGAAAACTGACTGTCATGATATAGCGTTAGACTGGTCAACCACTCGATGACCCGCCGGAATCTATAGGATTCCTCCGCATTGACGAAGGACCGTTTCCCGGTCAGGCACATACGCGCCCCAAATTTGGGTGAGCGCGGTGCCCCTAGGGGCTATATCATAGCCCCACTGTCAAACTCCTATGGCTAAGTGAAAATGATAAAGCATTATAGTCTGGTTGCCTAGTTTGCTGCGCTACCACCTCCTTTATAGGACCAAGACGTTGGATCAAGTGTGAAAATGCGCCTTTTGCAAACACCCCCACATTATATGCGTGGGGGCTGAAGCCGAAGACTGCCATCTTTCAGGTTATATATACATATACATTAGCGGCCGCACAGGAGGTATTTTAATTCTTGAAAGGCACAAGTATAAAAAGCTCTTATATTCCATCGATACATTGTTTCACAATAATACATGTTATTCGAACATAATATCCTTCGAGCACTGCGTCTCTATTAAACGAGCGCCCTACAGAACTTCCTGAAAATAGTGCTCGACAGGTACTCGGCTTCCATATGAATCTTGGGATGCAACATCGGTGGCCTTCATCTCCGCCCAGTATGTCTTGACACGGGCAAGAGCCATCCGCGCACCCTCTATGCATGCTGACCTCCTCATTGCATTGATATACGGCACCGCACCAAGGAACTGCTGCACCAAGCCAAAATAACTCTTCGGCTCGGGCCTTCTTGGCCACAAAAGACTCACGACATCCTTCATGGCAAGTTCAGATAACCTATTCAGCTCTGCCCATTCGGCCAAGCGATCGGTTAGTGGAAGTGGGCACTCTAGATTATGGAACTGCGACCAAAAAACCTTTTCCATTTCGTGATCCTTTTGATCTCGGAAGTGTTCGGCCGCGTCCGCGGCACTTGCCGCCAAGTCCAGATAAGCATCCTCCGAACTCCACAGCCGGTCCAGCTGAGCATATTTAGGATCCACGAATTTCCTCCGCAGCAGAAAGGGCTTTCCAGCCGCGATATATCCAGCCTGACGCAGCTCGTCCTTCATAGCTCTCATCGCAGAGCGAGCATCCTTGCCCACAGTAGTGGCCTTCTTCAGGTCCTCTTGCACCGCTCAATCTTCTTTTTCAAGAAGCTTGCAGCGGTCGGAAGCATTCTTCAACTTCACGGCCATCTCGGCCATTTACCTCTTGCTTCGGCAGTGAGCAGCCTGTTCGGATTTTAGCTCTGCGACCGCCTTTAACGCAGCCGCATCACTCTTTCTGGCCTGCTCCTTGGCTCGGGCGAGCTCCGCCCGAAGGTTCTCCATGGCAGCGGCACCATCTGCATCAAGCATACATGTTGTAAGGCGCGGGCATCAAGCTCCCTTACCAGGTGTCCGCGGAGAAATTGCATACCTTGCGACTCATCAAGTCGCTTATTGACAAGCGCGATGTCGGCATCCGCCATGTCAAGTTGCCGCTTTAGTTCGGCAAATTCCTCAGTCCGGCTAGCCACCGGACCCTTCACCACCTACATAGGAAGGGCGACACATTATACCTGGGATTATGATCCTCGGCGCGCAGTCATTTTTGACAACACACCGAGCCTCAGGGGCTACTATCTACACAGGGTGCATTTTATATACGGAACTGTCAGAAGGTACATCATTTTGCGTACCTCAAAACCTGTCAGTAAACTTCTGACGGCTTCATGCAATCCGCTCTCAGCGGATGAAATCCTTTCAATCAACATACCCATTAACGCACGGTGATCTTCTGAGATAGATATTCGCCCCAGCAGATCCTTCAGCTCCTCCGACCGTACACCAGGTGGTGCCGGACTCGTCTGATGGCCTTTTTCGAAGGCCGGACGCGGAGGGCTTTCAGGGGACATATGACTGCCTTCCGGCCCCGCCGGACTCGGAGAAACCCTCCGCGACGACGCCTCAGGGTCGCCCGCCTCGCAAGACGGTACGGCAGGGGGAGGCGTTTCGCTCTCCATCATCTCCGGACGAAGATCCCCTGAAGATGAGCTCTGCTGAGAAGGGCTGAGATCCGAACTACAAGGTAAATTTCGGTTATCTTCATCAGAAATAGGGTAGGGATATCCTTTATTTTAAAAAAACTCCCATTTTTACTTACGGCTCGGTGGAGGGCTGATCCCCTTGGGGGCACAATGTGGTCGAACCATCCCTCGGCGCAGGACCCTCTGACGAAGATTTCTTCCCCCGCTTTGAGACCATGGTCTCCGGGTCTTCAGAGGCGGTCCTCTTCTTCCCTTGGATGGAGGGATTCTCGATCCCTCCTTTCCTGACAGCCTCCTTCGCGGAGGCAGTAGCTTCCTTGTTCCCCCCTTCACCTTCTTCTGAAGGCGCAACCTCCAGCATCCTGGTTAACACGGGATCCGGCGTGGTCTTAGGGAGGGGGGCCAGACACCTGATTAACTTTGCTTTCGCTATCCACTCCTGTTCAAGGAACAACTCTTTTAAAGGGCAAGTTCATGATAAATATGGGATAGCGTGTCCGGGTACAGGGCTACTTACTTGAGTATCCGGGCGATTGCAGCCCGGACCTGCGTCCTCGGTCAAGTCCGGACACATCGCTTGTGATCCAAAGAAAAGCTTGTACATCTCCACGGTCGTTGAGCCCATAAAATGTTGGAGAACTCGTGGTCCCTCCGGGTTAAATTCCCACAGGCGGAGGAGGCGACATTTGCAGGGCAGGGTGCGACGAATCAGCATGACCTGCGCAACTATGACCAGAGTGATCTCTCTCTCTCTAGGAGGTCTTGAATACGGCCCTGCAACAAGGGCACATCCTTGGACGGCCCCTAGTCAAGTCATTTATTAACCCATGACGCCAGCCGCGGTGGAGGACCCGAGCGAAAGATAGGTGGAGCCACCCATTTGGTGCCCCTGGGAGTTGTGATATAAAACTACTCTTGTTGCCATAGGCTGAGCTCCCCTTGAAAAGAGCCCTCGGGCCATGGAGCATCAGCATTCTTGCTTATAACAGCCCCTCCGCACTCTGTCTGCTGCCCCTTGATCATCTTCGGCTCCACTTTGAAGGTCTTGAGCCACAATCCGAAGTGAGGGGTAATGCGGAGGAAGGCTTCGCATACGACAATGAACGATGAGATGTGGAGGATGGACTCTGAATCCAAGTCATGAAATTCCAACCCATAGTAAAACATGAGCCCCCTCACGAAGGGGTCCATCGGGAAGCCTAGCCCCAGAAGAAAGTGAGACGCGAACACCACGCTTTCGCCAGGCTTGGGAGTGGGAATAACCTGCCCTTGGGCAGGCAGCCTATGCGAAATTTCGCCAGTTATATACCTGGCATCTCTTAGCTTTAGCACGTCTTCTTCTCTAACGAAGGAAGGCATCCACCGGCCTTGCAGGTCGGAGCCGGACATCATCGAAGGTCCGAAGCGCCTGAATCTGGAGCTTTGGGTGTTGGAACTCGAGGCGAGGGGCCGATCTGATTGAGATCAAAAGAAAGGAGTGGAGCCTTGGTCTCTTTATAAAGAGGTTGAATACCAAGAGCATTCCCCGTGACCGTTCGGGACTCGCCTTCGATAGAGGAGACGTGCCAACGGGCACGACTAGGTTACCCGCGCCCATATTAATGAGAATCCCGGAATAAGGGGACACGATCTCTGCTTTGACAAGACGTGCCAAGGAAACCACCTCGCTAAACGCGCTGAGGTGGGACAGTAAAAACGATTCAATAAAGGCTTGGCTGTGGTGTGATGCCACGGAATACGTCAGCAGATTGAATCTGTGTAAATATTATTCTCTCTACGGTGGTATGTGGAACTTATTTTGCAGAGCCGGACACTATCCTTGTGTTCAAAATCTTCTATGAAGTATTCGGAGGAGGAACCCGCCTTGCAATGCCGAAGACAATATGCGCGCCGGACTCGTCGTCATTGAAGCCTGGTTCAGGGGCTACTGAGGGAGTCCTGGATTAGGGGGTGTCCGGATAGCCGAACTATCACCTTTGGCCGGACTCGTGGACTATGAAGATACAAGATTGAAGACTTCGTCCCGTGTCCGAATGGGACTTTCCTTGGCGTGGAAGGCAAGCTTGGCGATACGGATATGTAGATCTCCTACCATTGTAATCGACTCTGTGTAACCATAACCCTCTTCGGTGCCTATATAAACCGGAGGGTTTTAGTCCGTAGGACGAACAACAATCATACCATAGGCTAGCTTCTAGGGTTTAGCCTCTCTGATCTCATGGTAGATCTACTCTTGTACTACCCCTATCATCAATATTAATCAAGCAGGAGTAGGGTTTTACCTCCATCGAGAGGGCCCGAACCTGGGTAAAAACATCGTGTCCCTTGTCTCCTGTTACCATCCGCCTAGACGCATAGTTCGGGACCCCCTACCCGAGATCCGCCGGTTTTGACACCGACAGGGGCGCCGCCCCCTCTCCTTGTCCAATTCGGCCTCCTTCCCTGGTGGGGATGCGCCACCCCTTGTGGGCTGGTGCGCCTCCCTCCTATGGCCCATATGGCCCATATCTTTCCCCGGGTGGTTCCGGTAACCCCTCTGGTACTCTGATATGTACCCGATACATTCCGGAACACTTCCGGTGTCTGAATACTACCTTCCAATATATCAATATTTACCTCTCGACCATTTCAAGGCTCCTCGTCATGTCTGTGATCTCATTCAGGACTCCGAACAACATTTGGTCACCAAATCACATAACTCATATAATACAAATCGTCGTCGAACGTTAAGCGTGCGGACCCTACGGGTTCGAGACATATGTAGACATGACCAAGACACCTCTCCGGTCAATAACCAATAGCGAAACCTGGATCTCATATTGGCTCCCACATATTCTACGAACATCTTTATCGGTCAAACCGTTGTCAACATACGTTATTCCCTTTGTCATCAGTACGTTACTTCCCAAGATTCGATCATCGGTATCTTCATACCTAGTTCAGTATCGTTACCAGTAAGTCTCTTTACTCGTTCCGTAATGCATCATCCCGCAACTAACTCATTAGTCACATTGCTTTCAAGGCTTCATATGATGTGCATTACCGAGAGGGCCTAGAGATACCTCTCCGATACTCGGAGTGACAAATCCTAATCTCGATCTATGCCAACCCAACAAACACCTTCGAATATACCTGTAGAGCATATTTATAATCACCCAGTTACATTGTGACGTTTGATAGCACACAAGGCATTCCTCCGGTGTCCGGGAGTTGCATAATCTCATAGTCGGAGGAATATGTATTTGACATGAAGAAAGCAGTAGCAATAAAACTGAACGATCATTATGCTATGCTAACGGATGGGTCTTGTCCATCACATCATTCTCCTAATGACGTGATCCCGTTCATCTAATGACAACACATGTCCATGGCTAGGAAACTGAACCATCTTTGATAAACGAGCTAGTCTAGTAAAGGCATACTAGGGACACGGTGTTTTGTCTATGTATTCACACATGTATCAAGTTTCTGGTTAATACATTCTAGCATGAATAATAGAAATTTATCATGATATAAGGAAATATAAAATAACAAATTTATTATTACCTCTAGGGCATATTTCCTTCACTTGTGACAACTTTGATGCTTGTGCGGATATGTTCATGCTCGTGATATATATGTTGTGTCATAGGTGTGAGTTTGATATATATGGTGTTGGAACTTATTATCCAAATAACGATACTATGCTAATTAACGGGAAATGCTGCCGATATTTTGGTTCTTTTATGTGTTAAGTTTATTTTAGATGGTTTGTACTTCCATGCTAAATTAATTAGAAGAACTATCTCATATCTCATGGAAAATATTGAAATAGAATACAAATAAAAATCAGTATATTATTTGGCTAAAAAACCATTTTACTACCTTGAAGAAATTTGGTGGTTCACATAACCCCTTGATGTTTTTTCTGTTCCCTTCCCCCCCCCCAAACAATCCAATACCGGCCAACAAATGCCCATCGATGCTTTGCCTCGAGCTGGTGCTCATGTGGCAATGGTCAAAGGTGGTTTTGGCCTGCGGGTGGCTCCCTCTCAGCTAGAAAGTCTTACTAACTGTTGGGCCCGGTCAATGTTGACTGTGCATAGTCAAGTATGACACTAGGGCCTATATCTTGATTGTGCAGGGACTAACATGGATTAATTTAGTCCTAACTGCATCATGAACATAGGAGGACCCACATGTCAATGTCTGGACAACCTAAATTAATGACACCACTTTGGCACGGCCAGGGTTAACTGTCGGCGGCCTAAAATCACAGCGATGTCCCGCCGGAGGCCTTGGCAGCGGCGTTGAGGATACCAGGGTGTATCCCGCACTCGTGTGCGTCCATGGGGGGTCACATGAGGCTGCACGATGGCAAGAAGCAGGCAAGCTGAGTGGCGGCAAAGCCACCGTTCCGACAGCATCGGCATTACGCCACAAACCCGTGCAAACTAGGGAGATGGGCGGAATCTACAGACCTAGGGCAGCACGACAAACAGCAGAACAACGCAAGGAGAGTTCGGCAATGAGGAGCATGTCGACCATGGCAGGCGGTGATGCTAAGCTCGTGTGGACAATGGCTACAACATCAGTGTGAGATCTAGAGGAGGGGAAACTGGGAGAGGCTCACGGTAAGTCTAATGGAGGCGGAGGCTAGGCCGGGGCTCGTCTGTGTGTGACAAATCGTTCGTCGGTGTCCGGCAGTCGTAGTAAGAGAGGGCGGCTCGATTGGGTTGGCTCCGAGCATCCGTGCTCGAATCCTTCAAGGCAGAGGACCGGCGGGAGATGTTGGAGGCTCCGGACACTATGGCTTGGCGAGGGATGTCTAGTGGCTACGTCGAAGGCGGTTAGTGCTCTACCGTGCTCGTTGTAGTGCTCAAATCTAGGAAACAGAGAGGGAAAGAATGAGTTGCGTGAGGGGGGATAGGTCCAGGGGGTCTTGCTCAACTCTTGTGCGGGGAGGTGAACAATGGGGAGTCTCCCTAAGAGGGGGCGGCTACTAGTGCACGCTCTGCAATCTCGTCGTCCTCCTGGCAAGGGGTTGAAGACAACCTTGCCCCTCGCTGGGTTGGGTTGGGCCAAAATTTTGAAAAGGTAAGGCCCGGGTACGATAGCTCTTTTTTATTTCCTCACCTGCGAGGGATCCCACCTGCATGTAAAAACCACCTTTGACCATTGCCATGTCAGCACTAGCTCGAGGCAAACCACCCGAGGGTGTTTTTTGGCCGGTATTGGATTATTTAGGGGTAATGGAACAGAAAAAATCAGGGGGTTATGTGAACCACCAGGTTTCTTTAGGGTAAAACCGCCTTTGACCATTGCCACGTTAACACTAGCTCGAGGCAAACCACCGAAGGGCGTTTTTTGGCCGGTATTGGATTTTTTAGGGGGTAATGGAACAGAAGAATAACACAGGGGGTTACGTGAACCAAAGTTTCTTTAGGGTAGGGGTTATGTGAACCACCAAGTTTCTTCAAGGTAAAACCTCCTTTGACCATTGCCACATCCGCACTAGCTCGAGACAAACCACCCAAGGGCATTTTTTGGTCGGTATTGGTTTGTTTAGGGGGTAATGGAATAGGAAAAAACATGAGGCGGGTTATGTGAACTACCAAGTTGCTTTAGGGTAAAACCGCGTTTGACCATTGCCACGTCAGTACTAGCTGGAGGCAAACCACCCAAGGGCGGTTTTTCGTCGGTATTGCATTGTTTAGGGGGTAATGGAACAGGAAAAAATCTGCGAATTATGTGAACCACCAAGTTTCTTCAAGGTAGTAAAATGATTTTATTTTTATTTTCTTCAAGGTAGTAAAAAGAACATCATGGGGTTATGTGAACCACCAAGTTTCTTCAGGTTAAAACCATCTTTTACCATTGCCACGTCAGCACTACTCGAGGCAACCCACCAAGGGCTTTTTTGGCCGATATTGAATTGTTTAGGGGGTAATGGAACAGAAGAAAAACAACAAGGGGTTATGTGAACCAAAGTTTCTTCAGGGTAGGGGTTATGTGAACCAGTTTCTTCAGGGTAAAACCGCCTTTGACCATTGCCGCATCAACACTAGCTCGAAGCAAACCACCCAAGGGTGTTTTTTCGCCGGCATTGGATATTTGAGGGGGTAATGGGACAGGAAAAAACATCAGGGGGTTCTATGAACCACCAAGTTTCTTCGGGGTAGGGGTTACGTGAAGCACCAAAGTTTCTTCAGGGTAAAACCGCCTTTGACCATTGCAACGTCAGCACTAGCTCGAGGCAAACCACCCAAAGGCGTTTTTGGCCAGTATTGGATTGTTTAGGGGGTAATGGAACAGGGAAAAAATCAGCGGATTATGTGAACCAGTTCTTCAGGGTACCGCCTTTGACAATTGCCACGTCAGCACTAGCTCGAGGCAAACCACCCAAGGGCATTTTTTGGCAGGTATTGGATTATTTAGGGGCTAATGGAACAGGAAAAAATATCAGGGGGTGATGTGAACCACCAAGTTTCTTCAGGGTAGGGGTTACGTGAACCACCAAAGTTTCTTGAGGGTAAAACTGCCTTTGACCATTGCCACGTCAGCACTAGCTCGGGGCAAACTACCCAAAGGCGTATTTTGGGCGATATTGGATTGTTTAGGGGGTATGAAACAGGAAAAAACATCAGCGGATTATGTGAACCACCAAGTTTCTTCAAGGTAGTAAAAAGAAATTTTTTCAATATTTATGTGCCCAAGCGATGTTGCTCTCGGCAGGATTATGTGAACCACCAAGTTTCTTCAAGGTAGTATCTTTTTTTCAATTATTTAAGTGCTCAAGAACCATTGCCACATCTGCACTAGATCGAGGCAAACGACCCAAAGGTGTTCATTGACCGGTATTGGATTGTTGAGGGGGTAATGAAACAGGAAATAGAAGAACATCGACGGATTATGTGAACCACCAAATTTCGGATTATGTGAACCACCAAGTTTTTTCAAGGTAGTAAAATGAAAAAAAATCAATTCTTTATATGCCCAAGCACCATTACCACGTCAGCGCTAGCTTGAGGCAAACCACCCAAAGGCGTTCTTTTACCGGTATTGGATTATTTAGAGGGTAATGAAACAGGAAAAAGAAGAACATTGATGGATTATGTGTACCACCAAATTTCAGATTATGTGAACCACCAAGCTTCTTCAAGGTAGTAAAATGATATTTTCTTTCAATTATTTATGTGCCCAAGCAATGTTGCTTCCGGCGGGATTATGTGAACCACCAAGTTTCTTCAAGGTAGTAATTTCTTTTTCAATTATTTAAGTGCCCAAGCACCATTGCCACGTCTGTCTGCACTAGATCGAGGCAAACCACCCAAAGGCGTTCTTTGACCGGTATTAAATTATTTAGGGGTACTGAAACAAAAGAAAAAAAGAACATCGGCGGATTATGTGAACCACCAAATTTCATATTGTTTAGAGGGGAAAACACCAACAGATTATGTGAACCATTTTTTATGTGTCCAAGGAATGTTATTTTTTTCAAGGTAGTAAAATGATATTTTCTTTCAATTATTTATGTGCCCAAGCAATGTTGCTTCCGGCGGGATTATGTGAACCACCAAGTTTCTTCAAGGTAGTAATTTCTTTTTCAATTATTTAAGTACCCAAGCACCATTGCCACGTCTGTCTGCACTAGATCGAGGCAAACCACCCAAAGGCATTCTTTGACCGGTATTGAATTATTTAGGGGTATTGAAACAGGAAAAAAGAAGAACATCGGCGGATTATGTGAACCACCAAATTTCGGATTGTTTAGATTTAGGGGTATTGAAACAGGAAAAAAAAGAACATCGGCGGATTATGTGAACCACCAAATTTCGGATTGTTTAGAGGGAAAACACCAACAGATTATGTTAACCATTTTTTATGTGTCCAAGGAATGTTATTTTTTTCAAGGTAGTAAAATGATATTTTCTTTCAATTATTTATGTGCCCAAGCAATGTTGCTTCCGGCGGGATTATGTGAACCACCAAGTTTCTTCAAGGTGGTAATTTCTTTTTCAATTATTTAAGTACCCAAGCACCATTGCCACGTCTGTCTGCACTAGATCGAGGCAAACCACCCAAAGGCATTCTTTGACCGGTATTGAATTATTTAGGGGTATTGAAACAGGAAAAAAAAGAACATCGGCGGATTATGTGAACCACCAAATTTCGGATTGTTTAGATTTAGGGGTATTGAAACAGGAAAAAAAAGAATATCCGCGGATTATGTGAACCACCAAATTTCGGATTGTTTAGAGGGAAAACACCAACAGATTATGTTAACCATTTTTTATGTGTCCAAGGAATGTTATTTTTTTCAAGGTAGTAAAATGATATTTTCTTTCAATTATTTATGTGCCCAAGCAATGTTGCTTCGGGCGGGATTATGTGAACCACCAAGTTTCTTCAAGGTAGTAATTTCTTTGTCAATTATTTAAGTAGCCAAGCACCGTTGCCACGTCTGTCTGCACTAGATCGAGGCAAACCACCCAAAGGCATTCTTTGACCGGTATTGAATTATTTAGGGGTATTGAAACAGGAAAAAAGAAGAACATCGGCGAATTATGTGAACCACCAAATTTCGGATTGTTTAGATTTAGGGGTATTGAAACAGGAAAAAAAAGAATATCGGCGGATTATGTGAACCACCAAATTTCGGATTGTTTAGAGGGAAAACACCAACAGATTATGTTAACCTTTTTTTATGTGTCCAAGGAATGTTATTTTTTTCAAGGTAGTAAAATGATATTTTCTTTTAATTATTTATGTGCCCAAGCAATGTTGCTTCGGGCGGGATTATGTGAACCACCAAGTTTCTTCAAGGTGGTAATTTCTTTTTCAATTATTTAAGTACCCAAGCACCATTGCCACGTCTGTCTGCACTAGATCGAGGCAAACCACCCAAAGGCATTCTTTGACCGGTATTGAATTATTTAGGGATATTGAAACAGGAAAAAAGAAGAACATCGGCGAATTATGTGAACCACCAAATTTCGGATTGTTTAGATTTAGGGGTATTGAAACAGGAAAAAAAATAACATCGGCGGATTATGTGAACCACCAAATTTCGGATTGTTTAGAGGGAAAACACCAACAGATTATGTTAACCATTTTTTATGTAACTAAGGAATGTTATTTTGCTCCCGGCGGGGCTCGAACCCGCGACCTTTGTCTCATAAGACCAACGCTCTAACCTACTGAGCTACGGGAGCTTCGCTATTTGATTTAATTTCTTACTTAATTATTCAGATCTCTAACCTTCTGCCCGATATGTTTACGATATGTTTTGTAAACCTAACCTCGACCGACTAATTGGTTTCTGTCGACTCGAATAACTCAGAATGACAAAATCGGTAGCATCAACTCGGTGCTGATCTGAACACAGTCAAATGTGAACAAGGCATTCTATTTGCTATGGTACTCATAAATGTCAAGGTCAACAACATGGAGGACTACAAGTGGCAACTTATTTATGTACATAAACAATCTCCTAATGTTTTCACTCGTCAATGCATCCATGTCTACAACATCACGATCATCGGTGTACACCCACAGACTGCTCGGCTTCACCTTTTGGAGACAGGCGCGGCAAAAGGGGCACGACTTTGATTTAGCATTCCTGCGAGGAGAGCAAACCTTGTTATCGTCGTCATCAAACGTATTAAGTGGTCCGGCAAATTGGAACAGAGTGAAGAATGTGACAAGTTAGGCAGGAAGAGCATGGATGGAATTGTTTTGCTCGATGAGTAACAAACACAATATGAAATCCAAGAAGTGTTAAATAATGACATCAAGAAAGTGAAGCAAATCTCCTGAGGTAATTAAAGCATTGAGCTGAACATGTCAAATTTATTGGGAGAACCTGACGAACATATGAAGCAGGCTTTGTGTATGTAAATGTTTCTCATAATTTAAATAAATGTTGGGGCTCTGTTTGGAATAATCTGCATGCATGCAACTGATTGTTGAACTTGCCTGAAAAGAAAACGGATTGTTGAACTACAAAAGTTTACCCTTTCTTTATGAGGGTTATGAAATGCATCCAAAACAAAACAGATTGTGTTTTGGTGATGGGAACAGATTGTTGAACTATAAATAATACCATGACACCAAAGCTCGGGAAACAGGTTGTCAGTTAGATCAGTAGGATAAGGCGTAGATGGCACAGATGAACTACTTGACTACATCTAAGCTATAAAAAAAAATTCGGAAATGATTGAAGCAATGACTTTTGCAGGCGATCGAATGAGGGAGACGAGGGAATTTCATACCATTCTTCGAAGCACCTCAAGCACAAGGAGTGCGTACAGTCGGGCAGCACGATTTTAGCGTTCACCTCCAGACAAATCCCACACTCGACCTCCCTCTTCAAATCCAGCTGAGAGAAATCGCCATCCCTTCTCTTGAACTTGTCCACGCACAGCCTCCTTTGCTTCCTGTCGTCCAGTTCAGTGATCCCGCTTGGCAGCTGAAGCAACGACGGGAATATAACACCTGCCGCGACGCAAACAATGTGGATGAACATGTGGAGTCTTCCATGTCTTTTTTTCTATCTATGTAGGGAAACAGCAGGACTCTGCTGCTTCCATGGTTTTGCTTGGATTGAGAGGTAATAACAATTAAGAAAAGTACCGTAGAATTCTCTGATGCTGGCCTCCCTCTCCCAACTTGGCAAGGTCGTCGTGCCATCCTCCGCGTACACCTGCGTTACCAGAAATTTATCAAAATTCAGTCAGCAAGCAGATGCGAAGAACTAATCGGACAGAGCAAAGCGCTGAAATTGCAGAACGGCTGCGATGAAATTCAGTGAGGACCTTGTAGATCATAATCTTGAGGAGGCCGAGCGCGCTGGCGAGTCTGCAGTCGGTCCACTGGACGAGGACATGCGCGACGGCGCTGTAGGCCATCCGCATCTGGATGACCGACCCGTCGTAGTCCCTCAGGAACTCCGACGCCCTGCGCAGCAGGAGCAGAGGACGCAGCCAAATTAATCAGCGAGGCACATCAACGACGAAAAGCGCACGCAAAATCTGGGTAATTGGGGAGGGTAGTTGCACTCACAGCGCATTGGCGTGCTCGATGTCGGCCTCGAGGGCCTTGACGGACTCCTGGAACCTCCGCATCGATGAGCCGATCGATGGACCGCCGGCGAGAACCCTAGCTAAACCTCCTCCTCCTTCTCCCGGCTGCTCCGCTCTGGTCTGGTCTACTCGGGTGGTGATCGGATTGGACTGGATTGTGCTCCGCTGCCTCTCCCTTAAGCTGCGGGCTTGGATTGCTTTCCCACCACTTTTGCTGCGCTCTTTGCTGAGTCCAACTCTAATCCGAGCCGTACTCCTCCTTTTGTTCCCACTCTCGAGGGGTTGGGGAGGCGACGAGGAACAGTGAACGGGGCCCGCGTGGCAGTCCTTTGTGCGATCCAGTGGAGCATTAACATCCCTCGTTCACGCGCCAAAAAGACACGAGGTTTACTCTTTCTCGCTGACAGGTGTGTCCGCTCGTGGGTCGGACCTTCTTGGCATTGAAAGTAGGTAATCGGGTGGGTACATTACTGGTGGAACGAGGCGGAGTTGGGTTTCCTGCCGAGCCAGGGCCCACGGAGAAATATCCGGAAACAACGTCCACCTACGGGCGCTGCGCCCCGGTGTGCACACGTTCGCTGACAGATGGGTCCAGCAGAAGCCTAGGCCGACATGGCAGTATCGGCCATCGGATATTTTCTTTTTTCGAGGCGGACCGGATGAGGTGCAGTGGATTTGTGGGTCCCGTAGGAGCGGAAGGAGGAAATCAGGGGGCTCCCTTGGTTTTGCTTTTTGTTTGGGATGCCGGCTGCGGCTCACGGTGGGGCCGTGGAAACCTTATCTAGGTAGGTTGATGCACTTGACCCCCGCCCCCGGGCAAAGAACGGTTGGTGGTTCGGTCAAGCACTCAAGGTTGTGGTTATCTCGGGACATGCCTTGGCGAATGGTGATTGGGGAGTAATCCAATGTCTCTTTCTTGGACCGGGGGCAAATGTTTTATAGTTTAGTATCGTACCTTAATTTCAATTTGCTTATCACATCTACCGTGTGGTATAGATGTTTATAGTAAATTACACTAGGGAATCGTTTAGAAACGGCGCACCGGCCGAACCGTTCCGCCGGTTCGCACGCCACGCTGGCAAACACGCCCGCGCATCCCCTTCTCCTTCCTTACACGCCTCCATCCCTTACCTCCAGCCTACGTGCGCGCACCTCCCCTCCCCCGAGCTGCGACTGGGCCTCCACGAACTCCATCGCCGGCGGCGAGGCGCTCCCTCGCCGGCGGCGAGGCGCTCCCTCGCCGGCCACCATGGCTGCCTGCTGCCATGGCCAGATCCATCCCCAACGTACAGCTTTCTAGGGCGCGCATCCCCTCCCCTCCTCCTCCTCCCGGGCAGCGACTGGGCCACCACAAGCTCCATCGCCGGCGGCCAGGGCGCTCCCTTGCCGCCCGCCATAACTGCCTGCCCGCCCATGCCCGGATCCGCCCGCGTATAAAAGTGTTGCTACCGTCACCTAAAAAAGCTTCAACGGCCATTCAAAAAAGCTTCAACCATAGACATAGAAAGCTTCAATGGCACTGCACAACAAGGGGAAGCTGCAACCATAGTTGATTTTTGCTACTACCGGCGAAGCTTTTTGCTACATCCATCAGGCGGAGCTCGGACCTCGCGACGACGACAACGATGTTTTGCTGCAACCGTAGCAGGATTTTGCTACAACTAGCATCGTTTTTTGCTACAACCGGCATAATGTTTTTGCTACATCCATCATGGCCGAGCTGCGACCCGCGACGACGACGACGGCTTTTTGTTACAACTGTCATAGGTATTTGCTACGTCCGGCAACGGGCTTTGTTACATCCGTTCATTTTTTCAGAATGCAAATGTTTTGCTACAACCCGTTTTTTTTGTTGCAACCATGTCTCCATTTTGCTACGACCAACAACGAAAAATGCTACAACGGTCAATTATATTTGCTGGAACCAGTCAATCGTCAGCGAGGCGGAGCTGCATCCATGGCGTGCGCAGGCGGGATCCATCCATGGCGAGCGCGGACGGAGAAGCTGCATCCATGGCGAGCGCGGCCAGCGGAGCTGCATCCATGGCGAGCGCGGCCAGCGGAGCTGCATCCATGGCGAGCGCGGCCAGCGGAGCTGCATCCATGGCGAGCGCGGATCTCCGACGAGCGCGGGCGGCGGAGCTGCATCCATGGCGACCGCTGTTCTTGGGCAAACGCAAAAGGCCGGCGAGGGCGCCCACCGGCGACGAGGAAACGCCGCGGTGGTGCTTCAAGCTCGGCCGTTCTCTCGCGCGGTATGGCGTGGTCTCGGCGGCGCTCGGGGGGAGGAGACAACGTGAGGAAGAAGGGAGCCTGGGCGAATCGTTTTCTTACCTAGATCTGACGGCCTCCCGCGATTTGATCTGACGGCCCGCGCGCGACCGGCCGAAACGTTGGGCCGGTGCGCCGGCGCAGATCACTGCCCATTACACTATGATGGTTATCTTGTACTCCTTCTATTTCTTTTCACAACCTTTGTAAACAACTACCCCGCAAAAAAAAAAACCTTTGTAAACAACTATAAGACGTTTATTTACAAAGAGAGTACTTCGCATGTAAGATTTGTCTTAAGTCAGAAGATATATATAACTAAATTTATATTAAAACTATTGACATCCGCAATACTATATATATAGGACTCCTCTTTTATACTCCCAGGGGTACATACTCCCATCTCTTAACCTATATTTCAGTTTTTTTTTTGAAACTAACCTATACTCCAGTTTGAATATAGCTAATCGCAAGAAACAAACAGTGAGAGAAGATAAAACTGAACCGTTGCATGCAATGACCACACACATGCATGCGTCCTGATTGATCCTAAAATAAAGGGATTCAATACCGGATGCCTAACCCGTCCATGTGCATGCACCGTTCCACACAAAAAAGAATCCATGCATTTTTTATGTCCCTTGAAGGAAAAGGGATATATACTGTTTTTGTTGAGTACATATTACTTTTGTCCGTATGAGTATACTGTCTTTTTTATTGAGTACTAGTACAATATCCGTGCGTTGCCACGGGCTTTTTAAATTTTATGTTGTGGCATTTATAAAGATAATTCATGTCAAATTTCGCATGTATAAAATAACAATTTTTCTAATTTTGAGTCATTTATTTTAAAATTTGCTTCAGGCTATTTTTTGTGACCGTTGGATCTGCACAAATCGTAGCGCTATTTGGTTTAATCTAAAGCAAAACCTTTATCTCGTAGAGCCAGTTTGAATTAAATCCTGAACTTTCAATCCCTAAAATTAGCACTCCGTACTTATCGATCCCGGTCAATCCTGACCTTCTCCCGATCTACACCAATTTTGGGGTGCTGAGAAACAGATAATCCCTAGTGGGATCATAACTTCTCTCCGTGACTAAGCTAGTCCACTTGTCACACACATCTTCTCCCACTTGAAGAGCACAAACATGTATGGCATGCATATCGACAATGTCAAGCATGCTAATCTCTTCCTCCACCATGCAAATGGAGAGGCAACCACTGCTAGATAACACAGTTATTATCTGCGACAAGTTAGCAGTGTTGCCTGCGTATTCTTGGGTTTGCATGGTCATGCGCTAGAGAGTGAGGAAGAACATGTAGATGACACGTGAGCATCTCGTTCGGAATTGACCTTTTTCCCGGCGTGACAAACAGGTCTAAAGACAGATTGACCAGGATTGACAAGTACAGGGTGCTAATTTCAAGGATTGAGAATTCAGGGTCGATTCAGATCAGCTCTATGAAGTCAAGATTTTTTTTAGAATTTTCTCTTTGGTTTATTCGCTCGCTCCATCTGTCCCCCTATGTGGCACGTGTCAGGTCTCGATTGTTTTTCTTTTCGGGCTAAGAGCATCTCTAGCGTAAACCGGGCCATCCAACAAAATAACGCCGGTTAACGGGATGGAGGCAGGTTTTTTCACCCCGGAGAGATCACGTATATTCAACCATCCCAGATTCTTTTTTGCGGGATCCTGCATATTTTGGGACCGTTTCCGCTATATCTATGGGAATGGGGGCAATTTTTACTGGACCTGAAAAATAAGAAACAATTGGCAGAAGGGAACTTTCAGCTCGCACCACGGTCTTCCCCAAGCGCGACCTCGCCTCAAAGCCTCAACATCAGCGACCACCGCACCCTAGTTGCAGCTCTGCGAGCTAGCTGCCGCCGCCGCCGCTAGCTAGCTAGGTGTTGCTGCTGCGGCCTGCGCTAGCTAGCTGTTGCTGCCGCCGCCACAAGATCGATGCAGATGGTTTCTTCTTGTTGTGAGATCCAACAATGGCCCTCTCTCCATCCTGACGAGATCCTTGCGGTGGAAGCGGCCAAGGCGTACCCAATTGTAATTTAGCGGGCGTTTTAAGAGCAACTCCAACGGGCCGACCCAAACAGGCGACGCATTTGTCCGCTTTATGTCCGTTTGGGTCGGCCGCCCGCCCGGCATCCGCCCTGTTTTGTATTTGGGTTGGCAGTGCGTCCAACGCGCCGAACCATTTTTATGTCCGCACTCAATTTTTAAAAAAGGCTTGCGGCCATAGATTATGGCAGCGGCCACATCTAATGTCGACACCATGCCAGCGCCAGCATACATTGTCGGCTTCAAAAAATATCACTACACAGTTCATGATGGCGCACTCGCCAAAGGCCGGCACACATGCCAGCACACAAAAGAGGGTGGACTTGAGTTCAACCACGCCATCACGGCCCTGTGGTCATGTCAGCGCACAAGACGACATACGAAAAAGAAGGCGCTCGCGGCCACGAGATCACTCGTCAGTGAACTTGAGCATGTCGGCCTGCATCTTCTCGAACCACGGCCTCTTCCTTGGCGACACGATGCTGAGATCCACCTTCATGATCTCCACCCCGGTCATCATGCTTGCGAGAGCCACTTCTTTGGCCTTGGTCTTGGCGTTGGCGGCCTCGATCTCGAGCATCTTGGCTTGCTTCTCCGCCTCAAACTCAAGCATCTTGGCTTGCTTCTCCGCGTCCATCTCTAGCCTCCTCCTTTGGATCTCCATGAAGGCGTTCATTTGCTCCTCTTTGAAATGTCAGAGCTCCTCCTCTCTTGAGTCCTTGTTAATCATGCCCTCCACGCTTGCGATCAAGGCGTTCGATGTTGCATCCCGCTTGTCCTCCTTCTTGGAGTTGGTCTTCCCCCGCGGTCGAGCCGGCTCGCCGTCCCCAACCTCCTCCACGGCTTCCTTCCCCCCACGCGACTTGAGGGCGGCATATTGCGCCTTGAACTTCTCCTCGCCTTTGATGACCCTATAGCAATGGATGAGGTTGAAGCACTTGCCCTTGTGTTGGGCCTTGAATGCCTCCAAAGCTTGAAATGCCTACAAATGTGTGACGCCCCCGATTCAATCGTACACTAATCATGCACGCAAATGTGTACGATCAAGATCAGGGACTCACGGGAAGATATCACAACACAACTCTAAAACATAAATAAGTCATACAAGCATCATAATACAAGCCAGGGGCCTCGAGGGCTCGAATACAAGTGCTCGATCATAGACGAGTCAGCGGGAGCAACAATATCTGAGTACAGACATAAGTTAAACAAGTTTGCCTTAAGAAGGCTAGCACAAACTGGGATGCAGATCGAAAGAGGCGCATGCCTCCTGCCTGGGATCCTCCTAAACTACTCCTGGTCGTCGTCATCGGCCTGCACGTAGTAGTAGGCACCTCCGGTGTAGTAGGAGTCGTCGTCGACGGTGGCGTCTGGCTCCTGGACTCCAGCATCTGGTTGCAACAACCAGGTAGAAGGGAAAGGGGAAAAGAGGGAGAAAAGCAACCGTGAGTACTCATCCAAAGTACTCGCAAGCAAGGAGCTACACTACATATGCATGGGTATATGTGTAAAGGGCCATATCGGTGGACTGAACTGCAGAATGCCAGAATAAGAGGGGGATAGCTAATCCTGTCGAAGACTACACTTCTGGCAGCCTCCGTCTTGCAGCATGTAGAAGAGAGTAGACTGATGTCCTCCAAGTAGCATCTCCAAGTAGCATAACATAGCATAATCCTACCCGGCGATCCTCCCCTCGTCGCCCTGTGGAAAAGCGATCACCGGGGTGTCTGTGGAACTTGGAAGGGTGTGTTTTATTAAGTATCCGGTTCTAGTTGTCATAAGGTCAAGGTACAACTCCAAGTCGTCCTGTTACCGAAGATCATGGCTATTCGAATAGATTAACTTCCCTGCAGGGGTGCACCACATAACCCAACACGCTTGATCCCATTTGGCCGGACACACTTTCCTGGGTCATGCCCGGCCGCGGAATATCAACACGTCACAGCCCCACCTAGGCACAATAGAGAGGCCACCATGCCGGTCTAAACCTAAGCGCACAGGGGTCTGGGCCCATCGCCCTTAGCACACCTGCATGTTGCGAGGGCGGCCGAAAGCAGAACTAGCCCCCTTAATACAAGAGCAGGCTTACGTTCCAATCCGGCGTGCGCCGCTCAGTCGCTGGCGTCACGAAGGCTTCGGCTGATACCACGACGCCGGGATACACATAACTACTCCCGCGTAGATGGTTAGTGCATATAGACCAAATGGCCAGACTCAGATCAAATACCAAGATCTCGTTAAGCGTGTTAAGTATCCGCGAACGCCGACCAGGGCTAGGCCCACCTCTCTCCTAGGCGGTCTCAACCTGCCCTGTCGCTCCGCCACAAAGTAACAGTCGGGGGCCGTCGGGAACCCAGGCCCACCTCTACCGGGATGGAGCCACCTGTCCTTTCAGCCCCCTCATCAGAATCACTTGCGGGTACTCATCGAGCTGACCCGACTTTAGTCACCATCTGTATAGTATGAATGTATGTATAGTATATACCCGTGATCACCTCCCGAGTGATCACGGCCCAATAGTATAGCAAGGCAGACTGACAAGAATTTAGGGCCAATGATGATAAACTAGCATCCTATACTAAGTATTTAGGATTGCAGGTAAGGTATCAACAGATGTAGCAACAATGTCAGGCTATGCATCAGAATAGGATTAACGGAAAGCAGTAACATGCTACACTACTCTAATGCAAGCAGTATAGAGGAGATTAGGTGATATCTAGTGATCAAGGGGGGGGGTTGCCTGGTTGCTCTGGCAAGAAGGACGAGTCACCAACACCGTAGTCGAACTGGGGGTCGCCGGCAGTCTCGGGGTCTATTGGAAAGAAGTAACGGAGGGGAACACAATAAATAACAGAGCAATCAAAGCATCACAAGGCGTAACATGGCAATATGCGGTGCTAGAGGTGACCTAATGCAGTAGGAGGTGATACCGGTGAAGGGGGGAAACATCCGGGAAAGTATTCCCGGTGTTTCGCGTTTTTGGACAGATGAACCGGAGGGGGAAAGTTGCGAGTTAGGTATGTTAGGGATGTGCGGTGGACGTACGGGCTGCGTATCCGGATTCGTCTCGTCGTTCTGAGTAACTTTCATGTTGAAAATAATTTAATCCGAGTTACGGATTAAAAGATATGATTTTCTAAAGATCTCATTAATTTCCAGAATTTAATTAATTATTTAGTTTAATTCGAAAATGGATTAATGACATCAGCATGATGTCATGCTGACATCAGCAGTCAACAGAGTTGACTGGTCAACCTGACCAGTGGGTCCAGTGGGACCCACATGTCATACACTGTTAAGTTAATTAGGGTTAGGTTAAACTAATTATTGCTTAGTTAGCCTAACAGGTTAATTAGATTAATTAAGTAGGATTAATTTAACTCCGCCTATGTTGTCTCAACATAGCCGGTCCCAAGCCCGGGTAAAGGAGGAGGGTTGTGATAGGCTTGGCGAGCCAACGTAAAAACTCAGCCACTCTTATGGAGATGAAACCCAAAAGATTTTCGTTGGGGCGTAACCCTCTCAGTGACGCGCCACATCGGAACCAGGGTGTGGTGAAAAATGGGCAAGGGCCGGGCCGTCACCCCCCAAGTGGCGCGCCGTATCTTGATCCGGATACGGTGGCAAGTGAGCGAGGATCGGGTCGTCGCATCCTTAGTGGCGCGCTACATCGGCGCCCGGATGTAGTGGAAAATGAGCAAGGGTCTTCGCATTTGACTCGAGAGTGCGAAGGGTAAGGAAGCTAGCCGAGCCTAGGAGGATTCGGTTAGGTAGCTGGAACGTAGGGTCTCTGACAGGGAAGCTTCGGGAGCTAGTTGATGCAGCAGTGAGGAGAGGTGTTGATATCCTTTGCGTCCAAGAAACCAAATGGAGAGGACAGAAGGCGAAGGAGGTGGAGGATACCGGCTTCAAGCTGTGGTACACGGGGACGGCTGCAAACATAAATGGCGTAGGCATCTTGATCAACAAGAGCCTCAAGTATGGAGTGGTAGACGTCAGGAGACGTGGGGACCGGATTATCCTGGTCAAGCTGGTAGCTGAGGACTTGGTTCTCAATGTTATCAGCGCATATGCCCCGCAAGTAGGCCACAATGAGAACACCAAGAGGGAATTCTAGGAAGGCTTGGAAGACATGGTTAGGAGTGTACCGATTGGTGAGAAGCTCTTCATAGGAGGAGACCTCAATGGCCACGTGGGTACATCTAACACAGGTTTTGAAGGGGCGCATGGGGGCTTTGACTATGGCATCAGGAATCAAGAAGGAGAAGATGTCTTAAGCTTTGCTCTAGCCTACAACATGATTGTAGCTAACACCCTCTTTAGAAAGAGAGAATCACATCTGGTGACTTTTAGTAGTGGCCAACACTCTAGCCAGATTGATTTCATCCTCTCGAGAAGAGAAGATAGGCGTGCGTGCCTAGACTGTAAGGTGATACCTGGGGAGAGTGTTGTACCCCAGCATAAGCTGGTGGTTGCTGACTTCCGCTTTCGGATTCGTGTCCAGCGGGATAAGCGTGCCAAGGTCGCTAGAACGAAGTGGTGGAAGCTCAAGGGGGAGGTAGCTCAGGTGTTCAAGGAGAGGGTATTTAAGGAGGGCCCTTGGGAGGAAGGAGGGGATGCGGACAATGTGTGGATGAAGATGGCGACTTGCATTTGTAAGGTGGCCTCGGAGGAGTTTGGAGTGTCCAGGGGAAGGAGAAGCGAAGATAAGGATACCTGGTGGTGGAATGATGATGTCCAGAAGGCGCTTAAAGAGAAGAAAGATTGCTTCAGACGCCTATACCTGGATAGGAGTGCAGACAACATAGAGAAGTACAAGATGGCGAAGAAGGCCGCAAAGCGAGCTGTTGGTGAAGCAAGGGGTCGGGCATATGAGGACCTCTACCAACGGTTAGGCATGAAGGAAGGTGAAAGGGACATCTATAAGATGGCTAAGATCCGGGAGAGGAAGACAAGGGATATTGGCCAAGTCAAATGCATCAAGGACGGAGCATGCCAACTCTTGGTGAAGGACGAAGAGATTAAGCATAGATGGCGGGAGTACTTCGACAAGCTGTTCAATGGGGAGAATGAGAGTTCTACCATTGAACTGAATGACTCCTTTGATGAGACCAGCATGCGTTTTGTGCGGCGCATCCAGGAGTCTGAGGTGAAGGAGGCTTTAAAAAGGATGAAAGGAGGCAAGGCGATGGGCCCTGATTGTATCCCCATTGAGGTGTGGAAAGGTCTCGGGGACATAGCGATAGTATGGCTAACCAAGCTTTTCAACCTCATTTTTCGGGCAAACAAGATGCCAGAAGAATGGAGACGGAGTATATTAGTACCAATCTTCAAGAACAAGGGAGATGTTCAGAGTTGTACTAATTACCGTGGAATTAAGCTGATGAGCCATACAATGAAGCTATGGGAGAGAGTCATTGAGCACCGCTTAAGAAGAATGACAAGCGTGACCAAAAATCAGTTTGGTTTCATGCCTGGGAGGTCGACCATGGAAGCCATTTTCTTGGTACGACAACTTATGGAGAGATATAGGGAGCATAAGAAGGACTTGCATATGGTGTTCATTGACTTGGAGAAGGCCTATGATAAGATACCGCGGAATGTCATGTGGTGGGCCTTGGAGAAACACAAAGTCCCGGCAAAGTACATTACCCTCATCAAGGACATGTACAATAATGTTGTGACAAGTGTTCGAACAAGTGATGTCGACACCGATGACTTCCCGATTAAGATAGGACTGCATCAGGGGTCAGCTTTGAGCCCTTATCTTTTTGCATTGGTGATGGATGAGGTCACAAGGGGTATACAAGGAGATATCCCATGGTGTATGCTCTTTGCGGATGATGTGGTGCTAGTTGACGATAGTCGGACGGGGGTAAATAGGAAGTTAGAGTTATGGAGACAAACCTTGGAATCGAAAGGGTTTAGGCTTAGTAGAACTAAAACCGAGTACATGATGTGCGGTTTCAGTACTACTAGCTGTGAGGAGGAGGAGGTTAGCCTTGATGGCCAGGTGGTACCTCGAAAGGACACCTTTCAGTATTTGGGGTCAATGTTGCAGGAGGATGGGGGTATTGATGAAGATGTGAACCATCGAATCAAAGCCGGATGGATGAAGTGGCGCCAAGCTTCTGGCATTCTCTGTGACAAGAGAGTGCCACAAAAGCTAAAAGGCAAGTTCTACAAGATGGCGGTTCGACCCGCAATGTTGTATGGCGCGGAGTGTTGGCCGACTAAAAGGCGACATGTTCAACAGTTAGGTGTGGCGGAGATGCGTATGTTGAGATGGATGTGTGGCCACACGAGGAAGGATCGAGTCCGGAATGATGATATACGAGATAGAGTTGGGGTAGCACCAATTGAGGAGAAGCTTGTCCAACATCGTTTGAGATGGTTTGGGCATATTCAGCGCAGGCCTCCAGAAGCTCCAGTGCATAGCGGACGGCTAAAGCGTGCGGAGAATGTCAAGAGAGGGCGGGGTCGACCGATTTTGACATGGGAGGAGTCCGTTAAGAGAGACCTGAAGGATTGGAGTATCGACAAAGAGCTAGCTATGGACAGGGGTGCGTGGAAGCTTGCTATCCATGTGCCAGAGCCATGAGTTGGTTGCGAGATCTTATGGGTTTCACCTCTAGCCTACCCCAACTTGCTTGGGACTAAAGGCTTTGTTGTTGTTGTTGTTGTTGTTGTTGTTGTAATTAATTAGATTTTTTTTTTTATTATTATTATATATTTTTTTCTTTTTCTAAAAATGTTCTGAGTGGGTCCCCTTTGTCATAGGGCCCTGGGGGCCTTAGCGGGGCCGTTAGCGGGCGTTGGGCGCAGCGGGCGCCCGTCCCAGAGGAGGGCCAAGCGGGCGCAGATGGGCGCCGGTGCAGGGGGCCGGTGGCCTGGGGCCATCAGTGAAGGGTGGGGCGCGGCCAGCGCGTGGCCGCAGGAGGCCAAGGTCAGGTGCGGCGCGGCCATGGGCGCAAGCGGGCACGGCGAGATCAGGGCAGCGGGCGAGCACGCACGGAGCAAGCTCCGGCCATGGCGGCCGAGCGCGGGGACGGCCTCAACGGCGACAGATCGAAGCAGGGGGAGAGGGGATCCGGGTGCCGGAGCACGACAACGGGCGGGCGAGGCGAGGGGTGGCGCCGGAGTGGAGCCCCGGGGTGATGGACGCAGGGCGCCGCCCGAATGCAGGGGCGTCGATGTGCGGGCGGCCGCC
>NC_041381.1:303552784-303560245 GCF_002162155.2 Triticum dicoccoides
TTTTTTGATTTCCGTTTGTTTTTCCCTTTTGTATTTTCTTTCTTATATTTATTTTCTTTCAAATTGTTTTTGTTTTGTAAATCATATAGTTAGCACCAAAATTAGTAATAGTAGTTATACCACTAGCATAATTATGTTTGTAGTTATAAAAATAGGTTTTCAATAATTTAATCATTTAAGAGATGTTTAAATAATCGTTTCAGCTACTGTTTTACTTATCTTAGAACAATTAGTTACTTTATAAAAATGTGGTTTCTTCACCAAAATAATGTATGGATTATTTGTCGCAAACGGACATTTTAGTTTTAATGTTTTGAAACTTTTGTTGTTTAACTTGATTTTCAAATTTGAATTTGGATCGGTTTTTGAACTAACCCAAGATCATCTACTGTGATAGAGGTGACGGGGCATCATTAACGGGGTTTACTGTAGCCTAATTATCCGGGCGTCACAATTCTCCTCCACTACAAGAAATCTCGTCCCCAGATTTAAGAGGGGTCTAAGGGGGAAACGTTTGGTTACGAAATTCTAACGAATCTTCTCAGTCTAGGTTGCTCTTCTTGGAGAGGCCGATCCATTACGTTGATGTCTTCATCTCTCTGCTTCAGGTCATCATGATGAAGTCGGCATCCTTTCTTCGGGAACTCCATCGTACTTATGAAAAATGATAAGGGGTATCTCCAGAAGAACTGACCTCTACAAGGTCACGTATCTGGTAGAGAACATCAGGGAGGGTGGCGGATAGTAACCCTCGAATTGAGACTTAAGCAATTATCGAGAGCAAAATAAGAAGGTGCAAAATAGAAGTTTCAAACGCATAGGCAAGCGTTCGTTGCCTAAATCGAAGTGTGAAAGGGGTTCAGAGCAATGGGAATAAGTATTGCGTCTGATACCATAATAGATCATTAGGCAGGTGGCCCGTGAATTACATACGAAGTCAAACGTGGGGAATAACTTTGACAATAGGTTGTACAGGAGAGTCAGGTTTCGATCCTGTGGAACTGTGGGTTATGGGCCCACCATGTGGTTGAAAGTAGGAAGGGGGCCAACATCTTGCACGGTCACGATAGTAAGGCGTGTCAGAGGGTAGCCTATCAGTTTAGTCGGTAACAACATCGATACCAAGGGCGAGGGACGAAGAGAACCATTTTCCTGCTCGTTGAACGAGGCGGGCCAATAGGCAAGGTTCTCGTCCATCGGTGGCTACCGGAATGTCATCAACAATAGTAACAGGGTCTTACCGACAGAGCGGTACCACAAGGTGTTTACATAAGCAGGAGAATATTACTGCTTAGGTCATATAGATCACAAGAAACGTTAAATCAAACAATGGAAAGGAAAATATGATTATCAGATTAAACAGAACAATGGAAAGGAAAATGTGTTAAAACACATATTTCGGGATATTTCCTTCCCAAGGACAAACAGAGCATGATATCCATGACAGGATAGAAAGTAGAAAACCATTTATGTAAGGGGAGAGGAATTTCATGACATTACCCATACGGTGTTTGGATAATTGAGCAGGAAACATTTAGCATTGGGCTTCAAATGTTCTTGTTGAAAATCGGAGTATCACAGACATGCTTCGAGATAGCATTTGACGTGGTCACTGGGTAAAGATCAGACTTTGGATACTCGAAGGATCCATCAGGAACAACTTGTAGAATAAGTCTTACAATTTCCTCATGGAAGAATGGATAGCATTGCTAAAAGGAAAATTATAACAATAGGTCCTCCGGTCAGGTGTGCTAGGCATGACATCACCTTATCAGGTCAAATGCTAATGTTATAACTCTAGGAAATATGTCCCGGCCACCATATCTGACCGAGATTCAGATCTGATTGGTGTCAGGATACCTCAGACTCAGGATGCCCGAGAAGAAAAGGTGCAAGACAAATTGACGAGACGACATCGTAAGATTATTGGGGAATGTACTATGGAAGCAAGTTCCAACTCAAGAGTTCATCATTTAAACCAAAGAGAGGATGACGGGGTAGCTGATGGAGTCAGTAACAATCCTTGAGATTTCCAAAAAGGTGGATTTCCACAATTATGTGAACAAGGAGATAGCATTTGTCAGATCAAATGGTATAGTGATGTATGCTCGAGGAAAACATACACAATTAAACATTGGTTGAAAGGTGCACCCGAAATATGGGATGGGTTGCACGGCCAACATTGGAATGGTGATTCAATAATCAATAGTCTAAGAATGAACGGTCGACCATTAACTTCAAAGCAATAGGGTTGCTAGAAGGGCAAAATCCAAACGGCACCACTCACTTGTTGGTACCCCGGTTGGAACCAACACGAGGACCCAAGAAAAAATGGTGATGGTGGGAAGTATCACCATACCAAGAATTCTTAAGCGGTGGTGAAATTCTCACAACATTGATGACATAAGAGATGTTAACGTTCCAAGGTAAGGGAGAACAATTGCTAGATAGCAAGGAACTCAAGGTATAACATCAAACACGAACAAGCTTGTGTTGGTGGGAAGGCAATAAAGTGGTCGATGATAACGCAGATCATCGAGGGCAAGGATAGTATTTCTCATCATGAACTCAATTGATATCCTGGAAGAGCTCATAAGGTTGATGATGATCACGACACACTTTGTCGAGAGATTTCAAGATGTAATCGATCGGCGATAACATCAAGTCAAATGAATGGTGAAGCGAAAGGTTATTGGAACCAAGGGTACGACACAAACTTGGAATCAAGTTTGTTGTTCAAGGAGAATTGATAGGACGAGGAAGCTCGACGTAAGCTTAGCTCATCATCGAAAGTTGTGCTCCGAGATTAAGGACCAAGTAGCACAGTTAAGGTTTAGCATGATAATGATATAGCCGATCAGGCTAGGAGTTACGTGATGGAGTATTAAACTTCTCAACAACAAAGTACTGAGAGTAATGAATCTCAGTATTGATTCGATTCACCAATTGGTGTTCTCGGTTGACGACAACCCAGAACCCGTGGAGTGACTATGATGGGAAAAGGTACTACTTCGTCAGAATTTCATAGATGAAGTGCAATGGGTGGATATTCTCGAGATACCAGGGGGTAATACTCGAAGGTAGAACAAAATAGAGGTTGGGAAGGCGTACTGATCTGCAGAAGGCAAGTAATTTAACTTGTCCGAGAAATAAAATCAAAGGAGAACAAACATGATTGGAACCATGGTTGCAAAGGATCAATTCACAGCTACCAGATGATATTTATCAAGGAAATATTTATTATTACAAGAAGTTTCCATGATAGGATCTACATCATGTCCATGGGCATGAACACAAAGTTCAAGGTCGACTCCCACTTCTTCAATGCATAACCTTTCATTCACTTCCCATCTTCGAAGAAGTTGCAGGGTTGAAATTTTATCTGGCGAAGCAACAGAAGAGTATGACTCGTGAAAACTTTCGGGTTCACACGGAGAAGGCATATGTTCAACCCATAGGGGCTTCTTAGAAACATATACCACAAGTTTCAAGAGTAAATATCACAAGCTCGAATGTAGAGCAAGGTTGAGAAAGTAGATGATACAATTTAACAAAGGCATTATGTATCCGAGGGAAGGCTCACAAGGTTATTGAACATGAAGGGCGATATCGGATAAAATCCATTAAAGGATCTGCCGATCCATTACAGAGCTGATGTGAGCATCGGCACACAACCATAGGAAGTAACAATGCAAGGGCAGTGGATTATAGAAACAACTGACTAATCCAGAGCTCAAATGCAAAGGAATTAAGATTTTCAAATCAAGGGATCAGAAGCAATGTTATGATTAGGGGTGGGTAAGTAGAATAGCCTTAGGGGTACAATCGACGACAATTGGATTGGTTGAGAACCAGCTCATGTTTAAAATGACGTCTGAGCCGGAAAGATAATTTAAAAGGATCAACTGATGATTGCGTGCATTCGCACTCATGTTGAATCAAAAGGATCAAAATGACGATGCCTAAGGATACTAACGAATATTGCCAGACATATATAAAGCATCCATCATGCAAGTAGACAAGTATGATAGAGCAATAGGCTACTAAGGATTTTTGGAGGATCGAATAGTATTTTGAAGACCATTGTGAAACACATGAACAACTGGGGGATGAGCGGATACTCGATAAGTGCGAGAATTATCCATAGGGGTATTCAGGTGACAAAGAACAACAAGGCGATAAGCTCAAAGGATTATCGAAACAACGACGAGTGTTTCGAGGTATCTGGTAATAACAAGACCAACTGGGGATGAATGTAAGAATAACAACTGCAAGTAGTTATCCATAAGGGTTGATGGTGGAAGGGGAATTGCAAATGCGATGAACATAAGTTCTCGGGTTAACAGCGGAGAGTATCTTCAGGGTCTTCACGTGCCGCAGACGATCATCATTAATAAGGGGCTCTCCGGGTGAAAGTGATAACGAGATCCTAATGTTAGATTTAGCAAAAATCATTTAACCCGAATAGAAGAGAGATCAGAGTCCCAGAGTATAGGTCTAGGAATAAAAGATCCTAATACCACCCAATGGCAACGTGGGCCCGTAAGGCACACAGCCAAGTTAGTAAAAGTTTTGCAATGACTAGACTCAACTTCGGCCAAGGAGTTGGAAAGGGGGATTCCTACAAGCAGTCGGCTCTGATACCAACTTGGGACGCCCCCGATTCAATCGTACACTAATCATGCACGCAAATGTGTACGATCAAGATCAGGGACTCACGGGAAGATATCATAACACAACTCTAAAATATAAATAAGTCATACAAGCATCATAATACAAGCCAGGGGCCTCGAGGGCTCGAATACAAGTGCTCGATCATAGACGAGTCAGCGGGAGCAACAATATCTGAGTACAGACATAAGTTAAACAAGTTTGCCTTAAGAAGGCTAGCACAAACTGGGATACAGATTGAAAGAGGCGCATGCCTCCTGCCTGGGATCCTCCTAAACTACTCCTGGTCGTCGTCATCGGCCTGCACGTAGTAGTAGGCACCTCCGGTGTAGTAGGAGTCGTCGTCGACGGTGGCGTCTGGCTCCTGGACTCCAGCATCTGGTTGCAACAACCAGGTAGAAGGGAAAGGGGAAAAGAGGGAGAAAAGCAACCGTGAGTACTCATCCAAAGTACTCGCAGGCAAGGAGCTACACTACATATGCATGGGTATATGTGTAAAGGGCCATATCGGTGGACTGAACTGTAGAATGCCAGAATAAGAGGGGGATAGCTAATCCTGTCGAAGACTACACTTCTGGCAGCCTCCGTCTTGCAACATGTAGAAGAGAGTAGACTGAAGTCCTCCAAGTAGCATCTCCAAGTAGCATAGCATAGCATAATCCTACCCGGCGATCCTCCCCTCGTCCCCCTGTGGAAAAGCGATCACCGGGTTGTCTGTGGAACTTGGAAGGGTGTGTTTTACTAAGTATCCGGTTCTAGTTGTCATAAGGTCAAGGTACAACTCCAAGTCGTCCTGTTACCGAAGATCACGACTATTCGAATAGATTAACTTCCCTGCAGGGGTGCACCACATAACCCAACACGCTTGATCCCATTTGGCCGGACACACTTTCCTGGGTCATGCCCGGCCGCGGAAGATCAACACGTCACAACCCCACCTAGGCACAACAGAGAGGCCATCACGCCGGTCTAAACCTAAGCGCACAGGGGTCTGGGCCCATCGCACTTAGCACACCTGCACATTGCGAGGGCGGCCGAAAGCAGAACTAGCCCCCTTAATACAAGAGCAGGCTTAAGTTCCAATCCGGCACGCGCCGCTCAGTCGCTGGCGTCACGAAGGCTTCGGCTGATACCACGACGCCGGGATACCCATAACTACTCCCGCTTAGATGGTTAGTGCGTATAGACCAAATGGCCAGACTCGGATCAAATACCAAGATCTCGTTAAGCGTGTTAAGTATCCGCAAACGCCGACCAGGGCCAGGCCCACCTCTCTCCTAGGCGGTCTCAACCTGCCCTGTCGCTCCGCCACAAAGTAACAGTCGAGGGCCGTCGGGAACCCAGGCCCACCTCTACCGGGATGGAGCCACCTGTCCTTTCAGCCCCCTCATCAGAATCACTTGCGGGTACTCATCGAGCTGACCCGACTTCAGTCACCATCTGTATAGTATGAATGTATGTATAGTATATACCCGTGATCACCTCCCGAGTGATCACAGCCCAATAGTATAGCAAGGCAGACTGACAAGAATGTAGGGCCAATGATGATAAACTAGCATCCTATACTAAGTATTTAGGATTGCAGGTAAGGTATCAACAGATGTAGCAACAATGTCAGGCTATGCATCAGAATAGGATTAACGGAAAGAAGTAACATGCTACACTACTCTAATGCAAGCAGTATAGAGGAGAATAGGCGATATCTGGTGATCAAGGGGGGGGGGCTTGCCTGGTTGCTCTGGCAAGAAGGACGAGTCACCAACACCGTAGTCGAACTGGGGGTCGCCGGCAGTCTCGGGGTCTATTGGAAAGAAGTAACGGAGGGGAACACAACAAATAACAGAGCAATCAAAGCATCACAAGGCGTAACATGGCAATATGCGGTGCTAGAGGTGACCTAACGCAGTAGGAGGTGATACCGGTGAAGGGGGGAAACATCCGGGAAAGTATTCCTGGTGTTTCGCGTTTTTGGACAGATGAACCGAAGGGGGAAAGTTGTGAGTTCGGTATGTTAGGGATGTGTGGCGGACGAACGGGCTGCGTATCCGGATTCGTCTCTTCGTTCTGAGTAACTTTCATGTTGAAAATAATTTAATCCGAGTTACGGATTAAAAGATATGATTTTCTAAAGATCTCATTAATTTCCAGAATTTAATTAATTATTTAGTTTAATTCGAAAATGGATTAATGACATCAGCATGATGTCATGCTGACATCAGCAGTCAACAGAGTTGACTGGTCAACCTGACCAGTGGGTCCAGTGGGACCCACATGTCATACACTATTAAGTTAATTAGGGTTAGGTTAAACTAATTATTGCTTAGTTAGCCTAACAGGTTAATTAGATTAATTAAGTAGGATTAATTAACTTAATTAATTTAGTTAATTAATTAATTAGATTTATTATTATTATTATTATTATATTATTATTATATTATTATTATTATATATATTTTTTCTTTTTCTAAAAACATTCTGAGTGGGTCCCCTTTGTCATAGGGCCCTGGGGGCCTTAGCGGGGCGGTTAGCGGGCGTTGGGCGTAGCGGGCGCCCGTCCTAGAGGAGGGCCGAGCGGGCGCAGATGGGCGCCGGTGCAGGGGGCCGGTGGCCTGGGGCCAGCAGTGAAGGGTGGGGCGCGGCCAGCGCGTGGCCGCAGGAGGCCAAGGTCAGGTGCGGCGCGGCCATGGGCGCAAGCGGGCACGGCGAGATCAGGGCAGCGCGCGAGCACGCGCGGAGCGAGCTCCGGCCATGGCGGCCGAGCGCGGGGATGGCCTCAACGGCGACAGATCG
>NC_041381.1:303561083-303564928 GCF_002162155.2 Triticum dicoccoides
TTTGTTTTTCCCTTTTGTATTTTCTTTCTTATATTTATTTTCTTTCAAATTGTTTTTGTTTTGTAAATCATATAGTTAGCACCAAAATTAGTAATAGTAGTTATACCACTAGCATAATTATGTTTGTAGTTATAAAAATAGGTTTTCAATAATATAATCATTTAAGAGATGTTTAAATAATCATTTCAGCTACTGTTTTACTTATCTTAGAACAATTAGTTACTTTATAAAAATGTGGTTTCTTCACCAAAATAATGTATGGATTATTTGTCGCAAACGGACATTTTAGTTTTAATGTTTTGAAACTTTTGTTGTTTAACTTGATTTTCAAATTTGAATTTGGATCGGTTTTTGAACTAACCCAAGATCATCTACTGTGACAGAGGTGACGGGGCATCATTAACGGGGTTTAGTGTAGCCTAATTATCCGGGCGTCACAAAATGTTTTCATGCAAGCATGTTGGCACAAATAGTATGCAAAATGAATACGCAACCATGAACTTGATGACACAAAAGAGGGCGGCTTGCTACCATACCATGTCTTGCATGCCGATGCTGCTCACGGGGCGGGCCTTGACGCTCCCAAGAGTGGCACAAAACTCGTTGCACTCTTGTTGGATCGCTCTCCATCGCTTCGAAATGGACACCCACCCACGCGTGCTCACAATTTGGTAAGGAGGAAACTTCTTGCGCTCATGAAACTTCCGTGGACACCAATCCAAAAAGTTGAATGCATTTGTTCGACGTCGGTCTTGGGGTCTTGTCCGCAACCGGATCCAGTTTTTTAGGAACGATCCATTTTGACCCACACAATTTTTTGAACTGTTTTTCGAAAAAGATAACAACTGAGCACCAATCCTGACGCACAAGGATTGCCACATCATCAGCAGGAGTCGTCCGTTCCAGAGACTGACCGAATCCAAAGCAAACCATTTCTATCGCAAACATTTCTATAATGAATTCCTTAGGAACCTTTATTATAAATGGAATATACTGAATTGTGATCAATCAAATATTGCTAAGTCCTGGTATTTACTACCGCTCGGAATTAGATCATAAGGGAATTTCTATCTACACTGGAACTATAATATCAGATTGGGGAGGGAGATCGGAATTAGCAATTGAGGGGGCGGGGAGGTGCCGAAGACGGCGGCGAGGAAGCCCAGGCAGCAGTTCACCTGCTGCTTCATTTGCTCGCGCCGGCCCTCTTTACCCACTGTTTCTATCCAAACAACAATCGTGAGGGAATGAGGAGTGCAGCAGAGGTTCTGCACCGGCACGCCATGCAGGAGGTGTAGCAGAGGTTCTGGGGACCTGTTGGAGGGAGGAGTAGGGAACGGACAATGCGTCGGGAGAGGCAGCAGTGAACAACGCATTGGAAGGAGGTGCATCAGCAGACGATGTGTGGGATGAGCAGCAGTAACGCCTCTTCCCTGCATGAGTTTTCACGGGTAACCTAATGCTTTGTTGATCTCTAAATTCACGATTTAGTAAACCATTGGAAGGATACTGATGGCTTAGTTGCCATATAAAAAATTAGGATGCTACGTGACCGTATACAAGTTTATTTGGTACCATCTTTTTTACAATTTATTAACTAATTTGCCATGCTAGTTTTTAGATAACTGAAGACAGACAACATTTGGATTAAAATTTGCCATGCTATTTTACAGAACATGCAAACATTTGCCCCCTTGATATATAACTGAATATTTGTGCAGTAAGTTCAGTTCTCATTTGGAACCGTCACAACATTTTTGTTATCAGCAGTGTACCCGGCGCCACCCCATCCCCGTCTGCCACGGCGAGTGCCTCAAAGTGATCTTTGTCGTTGTCATAATGAACCAAAGTCTACATAAACAGTCGAAATTCTGTAAAAAAGCAATCAACATTCAGAGGCATGTTAACTAACATCTCATGGAGCATTTTGAAGCAGGGGAAATATCATGACAGCCTGGTTAACATGATTCTTGACTTGTTGAAAATTCTACCTTTTCAAGCTTGACCTCCTATATGAAGTATCTTATATAACAATACCAAGGTAGCCTATATGAAATATCAACTGGGACAAAAAAAAGAGAATACGGGCTTGTTTGGATAGCGCCTGCAGCCGCCCTGCCAACGCTAGGCGTGCCAACTTTTTAGTGGAAGGTTTCGCCTCCGCCGAATCGCCTCGCGGTTTGTGGAAAAACTGAATGTGTTAACCAAAAAATTGGCTACATTAGAATTTTGGGCAGCCATCCAAACGCTTGCATGTGTCCTCGGTCAATGCCAATTTTTTTGGCAGGGTTGTCGTTGGCTTCCATCCAAACGAACCCTACTACTCAAGCTGACCGACCAAAAACTAACTGAAATATGAGATTTCAAAATCCACCCCATTCACAAAAAATGGAAAAGCAAAACATGGACTAAATCGGTGAATCCTGTAAAAGCTAGGTTAGAACTACTTGATTTAGGACAATGAATCTAGATAAAACAGTAAAATCACCGGCTTGCTAGTTCTCTATTCCACTTTCCTATAGATCTCATTGATTGTCCAAGTAGTATAGAAATCCTAACTCTACTTAAGCAGATGATGTTATGTTAGTATAAATGCATGTAGCTCACGTTGTAATCATCGTGAGTTGAAAAAGTACAAACAACAAATATGTTACACATGCCGGTGTGTGTGCGTGCTTTGCTAGCCACCTGTTGGCTAGCCACGCTGTAACAGATTCAATCCATCTCAAGTCAAGCTAGCTTTGCCATGTGTGCGTTTTGCCATTGGCCAGGCCGAATACTTGTTTCACAGGCACAAATACGTCGAAAGGAGGTTTGAGATTACGCACCATTGACAGTGTCCTTGACGGAGGCAAAGGGCATCAAGTCCGAGCTGTTGCCTTCCACACGTCCTTGCTGCACCCGCCTGCGATGAAAATGACCAGTCAAATTATCATAGTTTACGCCTGCCACAGACCCAAATCGTCAAAGCTGGCGTGGTCGTGTGGAGGACGATAGTGGCTACGGGATGAGGTGGGCAAGGTGGAGGCCGTGGAGCAAGCCAGCCTTTGAGTAGATCATCTTGTTCCTGAAGGTGTCCTTCATCTAAGTTGAATTAGATCAAGCTGGGCAGCTCCGAGATATCTTTAGGAAAGGCATATATAAAAGAGATTAGTTGGAAGGAGAGGATTGCACCCCAGATATTCAGGAGAAACGCATGTTAATGAGAAGGAAGGGCATGTGTCCCGATTTTTTACAGGAGAGATGTGCATTAAAGAAAAGATGGACTGCGATCTGATTTTTTTGGATAGAAAAAAAAAGAAAACTGGAAATGTGGAGGAGATTGTGCGAGGGGTAGGGCTGGCGACCTCTTTCGATCGATGGAGAGGGGAGGGAAAGAGCGAACCAAACGACGGACATACTGAGACATTAGGAGTAGAGATTACCATATTCGATATTTCCCGAGTTATGGCCTTACCATACCTGGATTGATAGCCTTTGGGGTAATTTAAATTTATTACCATATGATTACCATATTCAAGATTTCTTAAGTTATGTCCTTACCATAGCTGGATTGATTTATTACTATACGTGGATTAATTGTTATTGATTACCATAAATACGCCGGGTATTGCCGGCCAGACGAGAAAAAAGAAAAAACCGGTGGGAGGGGGGTGGTGGGAGGTGGGACGAAGAAAGCCCAGACGAAAAAAAAACAAACGAAAATGGTGGGACTATTCAACCAACTCGTTCATTAGGAGTAGAGATTACCATACCTGGATTGATAGCCTTTGGGGTAATTTTAATTGATTACCATATTCAAAATTTCCTGAGTCATGGTTTTACCATAGCTGGATTGATTTATT